>NC_136528.1:740175-805175 GCF_910591455.1 Pholis gunnellus
TAAACTCCTCCTCCTCTTCCTCAGGCTGTGGTTGCGATGATGATGATGATGATGATGATGATGGTGATGATGATGACGACGGAGGCAGCAGCCGTGCCGAAAGGAGGCGGCCAATCAAAACACTCGGCGAAGACACACAGGAAGTCCTCTGATGGCGCGACGGTACAAACCGTCCCCCTGCAGCTGGACCCCAACGTGGTGGTTCCTCCCAGAACCATGAGGCCTCTGCAGAACGCGTCCATCTCCCCGTGGACCTACAAGTACGCAGAACACATTCCGTGAGACGACATGAGTGAACGGTGCCCCGTTAATCATAGTTACAGATGAAGATCGTCCTTCTTGTCTCCTCAGTGTCTCCCACGATGACTCCCTGTTCCCTCCGGTGCTGTCCGAGGCCCGCTGTCTGCTGGAGGGTTGTTTGGACTCGGACGGCCGTGAGGACCTGAGCCTGGAGTCCAAACCCATCATGCACCAGGTGCTGCTGCTGCGCCGGGTCAAGTCGGCGGCGGCGGCGGGGCCGGAGGCGGGGCCAGGATACCACTACCGGCTGGAGAACCGCCTCATCGCCGTGGGCTGCACCTGCGTCCGACCCGTCGTCCGACACCAGGACTAGGAGACCAGCAGAGACCCGGACCCGCTGCTAGGTGAGTCTGAGACCAGCAGGAGATTCTGTACGGAGGACCTGTACAATATGATTTCATAATTCTATCTTGTTATGAATTCATACGTCTAAATGAAGAGATAGAAACTTTATCAAATGTAAGAATTATAATCATTTACTAATATTAACTTTATACAGCACAACAAATGATCAATAGATAATCTATGAATCTATTCTGGAAGATATATTCCATCTGAATAACTTGTTATGAATTAAAAATGAATATAGACTTAGTTAAGATTGTTATTATTATTATTAACTCATAACTTTTCTGTGTATTTCATTTGTTTTGTGAGTTTTCCTTCATGCTGCTCCGTTCTGGATGAATTTGCATATTTGTGTTTTATTTGATATCTTATTTTTATTTGTCTCCAAACAGAAAACTGGACAAACTACACTCTGGAGCAGAAGTTTAAAACAGATACATTTATATATTATGTTCTATTTATGATTTCTATTTATGATACTATTTATAATTCATTTTAGTAATTATTTATTGATAATATTCTATTCACGTTGATGTATTTATTCAGAGGCTAAATGTGGTGTTGAATAATAAAAAGAATGTTTTAACAAAGAAGTAAAGTGTCATTGTTTTATTTCTGAATTTAAAATAGAATGTGATTTCTGTACATCATCTTCATCATCATCATCATCACCAAACACACCACAGCTGTAAACACTGAACACGATCGATTATCAGTTATTCACCAAGAAAATAAAGATCTTAGAATCAGCAGGAGGTCCTGTGACCGAGCTAGCGTTAGCCACATGAGCTAGCGTTAGCCACATGAGCTAGCGTTAGCCACATGAGCTAGCGTTAGCCACATGAGCTAGCTAGCTGTTTGTTGCTGATGCAAACACCGACTCGATCATTTAGTTCACAAACATGAGACCAAAAGTACAGAAAGCTGGACTCAGACTCGTCTTAGTTTTGGTAGTTTTGTGAGTTTTGTGAGTCTTTTGACTCGGACTCGTCTTAGTTTTGGTAGTTTTGTGAGTCTTTTGACTCGGACACTCATCTTCTACATTTCTATCCTTTGCTGGTGTCTGCCTCGGCCTGGTCTTGACTCACTATACTTTTTTACCATCGACCACTAGATGTCCCAATAGAGCCACATGTAGCTGATCACAGCTTTGGTCCTGTTCTACAGTGGCTGTAAGGATCTAAACGGTGCAGCTGATGGATCTGTTTGACGTGGATCCGTTGTGTATCAGGTAGCAGAGACTCCATCGACCCTCTTGGCGTAAAGGCCCGAGTTCAGTTCGGGTGTTTTCTGGACTAACGTTTCCTTTTTGGGTCCGGATTCAGGTTTGGTTCGGTTCGGTCCAACTTTTCCCGCCTTACTAAAGACTTTGATTCCTCGATCCGTGTACAATCACACAATCACACACACACCAAGACATTGGCACTGTTGGCATGGCAACAAAGCACAGTAAAAACCCCTGTGAACCATCTAGTGATGAATACGCAGCGTCCTTCGGAAGTCTTTTTTCTCGTTATCGAGAGTTTATCTCGTTAAAAAGAGTCCTGGTTGTAAAAGAGGAGGTCGAGCAGTCGGACTCGCCCTCAGCCCTCAGTCCTCCTTCTTCTTCTTCTTCTTCTTCTTCTTCTTCTTCTTCTTCTTCTTCTTCTTCTTCTTCTTCTCTCACTCTTTTCAGAGTCTCTTCCTGTCTCCCAGTCGGAGGCGTGTCGGGGATCTCAATCCTTTGAGCTCGTCAGCTCCAAAATGGCTTCCAAAGAAAGTTCAGCTTGTGTTGTGATCAGGCCATCAGGACACCTGGAGGCAGAATAAAGGGGGAGGAGTTAGCACATCGCTAACACACGGAGAATTCCACATTCAAGATGCAATTATCATGTTTACACTCAATAGAAATAAAAACAAAATACACTCTATGTTTCCTGGTTTGAGCCGTTTAGTTCCAATGAAGGAATTCTTAAAGCTATAGCGTCCAATGATGTTTGGAGAAGTTGTTCCAAAACACTTTGATCTACACATTTAAAGGACCCATTTAACATTTTTGGAAATATGCTTCTTTTGCTGACTTTGGTTACATGAGAAAAAAACATTCCATGTTTGTGAATCTACAGCCACGAAAACGTCGTTACACTGTAGTTTAAAATGGATTAAACAAACAAGATATTACATTTAAATCAGTGAGCTTCAGAGGTACTTTGGTTACCTTTGGACAGAACCAGGCTAGCTGTTTTTTGGTCTTTATGCTAAGCTAAGTTAATTTTATACACGTTTTCTCAAAAGTCAGCGTGAAATATTCAGAAATCGTTCTGTTAGCAAAGGTTAAAAAAACCTCAAGAGTTTGTGTGCAATACAGAGCCGGTGTCATGACGAGGGTTAGCTTAGCTTAGCATAAAGACCGGTAGCAGAGGGAAACAGCTAGCCTAGCTCTGTCCAAAGTTACCTACCGACAACTCCAGAGCTCTCTGAATAGCATGTTGTATCTTGTTTGTTAAATCCTGACTATTTATTGACAAAGCTGCCTTTACGCTAAGCTAAGCTAACCTCGTCTAGCTCTGTACTTATAACACGCAGACATGAGTTTGCTATTGATCTCTCTGCAGCCATAGTCCCAAAATGTCAAACTATTACTTTAAGAGCGCTTTCCCATTTAATGTTATTTTATAATTTTCATGGCACCACTGTCTTCATCTTTGGTCTCAGTGTGGCTACCCAGAATCCCCTCCTCCTCCTCCTCCTCCTCCTCCTCCTCCTCCTCCTCCTCCTCCTCCTCCTCCTCCTCCTCCTCCTCCTCCTCACCTCCACACTGTGCTTGTCCTGAAAGACACAAACACAAAACTCCCTTCAGTGATTCATTCCCACCAAATAGAATATTAAAGTCGGTTAAATGAGAGTAAGAAACATGACGATATAAAAACCTTCGTCCTCACCTCCACGTGCAGTCGCTCCTGTGAGGCGTTCAGGTGCATCTGCCGCTGCTCTTTGTCGGCGTCGGCGCGGTGCTCCTGGCGCTCTTTGGTCAGAGCTTTCTGAGCGACTTCCCGCTCGTGCTCCCTCCTCTCGGCCAGGTGCTTCAGAAGCTCCGCCTCCTGACACTAGAGAAATAGAATCCCGGTCATTTTCTATCGGATTTTACAGAAGAAAGGCCGGCTCCCCGTTTCTTCTATTATTTTCTGGAAGCATCATTTCTAATTTGACCGATGTCGCACGCAAGTGCTCCGTCTTTGGTCGATTTTGAAGGATCAATATTCAGAAGACCTCCATCGAACCGGTTCGCAGACTTGATACTGACAATCAGAAACCTGTCTGAAAGCGAGTGCTGTGGCCGTGATGTTCTAGGTTTCATGAATTCCTCCATAAATGTGGAGAAACACGGTTCAGATAACTTGTGGGGTTCCTCAGGGATCGACTGTAGGGCCACTGCTTTGTTTCCTGGTCCATCACAACAACTATTGAATGAAGTGAGACATTCATGTTCCCCTCAGAATGAATTGCAGTCACTTTGTTTGTTTTAATGACCAAATACCTGCAAAACTATTGACAATTCCAGTTAGCATTAGCTGTTCTTCGTGTGTAGTGCTAATAAGCTAACATTAGCATGTTAAAATGCTTAACTAAGAAAGTAGAGCTGCTGAAAAGCATGTTAGCATTATCATTGTCAGCATGTTAGCATGCTGGAGTTAGCATTTAGCCCAGAGCTCCGCTGGGCCTCGGTACAGCCCCACATTCGTCTTATTTTGGTCGTGAGAACTCGTGTGGCCTCACAATAACGATTAGGAATCATGTTTAATATTCACTCACCTTCCTCCTCTCCTGAGCAGCGTCCAGCTTCTTCTGGATCTCCTCCAGCGAGGGCTTCTGGCGAGGCGGCGTGGTCGCCCGGAGCTCGGGGCCGCCGTCGAAGGTGGGCGGCTTCAGGATGACCTCGAAGGCCTGGCCGCTCGTCCGCTTGCTCAGCTCGATCACCTCCATGTGCCGGATGTTGCACAGGTTCAGGTCCACCACGCCGGCTGCAAGAAAAGATCACCAGAACCGTGAAATGACAATAATATTATCAAGAACGTGGGGTTATCTCTCTATGTTCAGTATGTTTCCGGTTCCTGGTGTGTTGACAGCAAACCCTAACACAAGATAATCATGATGTCATGGTGTTTGACTGACAGATGGAACTAACTGCATGGTTCTGTCACACAGCGGTTGATTGATGCGAGGAGTAAAGAGGGTTGATGCTGACCTTCCTCTTTGTCGGCCGTGGGGGTTCTGGGTTGTGGGAGGATGCAGGAGCAGAAGAGAGACACCAGGGGGAGCTCTCGCATCTTCTCTCTGTACGCTGGAACATCCAGAGAGAGAGAAGAGAAGAGAAGCTGAGCAACAGATCTGCATCGATTCACAGGAATGTAGAACACGTCATAGAACCGAGAAGCATCACGAGACTAAAGTGAGTTTTACCTGCTAGAGTCATGCTGCTGCTGCTGCTTTCTGTCAAAGACACTGTGGTGAGGTAGAGTGTTCCTGAGGAGACACACGAGTCACATTCAGTTAATCCAGAGAGTCACACAGCGGATCTATGGACACAATCTGACAGCGTGAGCAGCAACGAGAGCCGACAACATGAAAGTCAAGGAACTCAAAAAGAAGAAGAACATGAAACAAAGAAAAGGTGAAATAAAGTTTAAGTGACCTGTGAATATATGCAATCAAGTATCATTTGGTAGATTTTGCGTCCTGTACTGCTAATAAAATACATTAAATTCAGTTTTGCTTGTTCCACACCGGTGTTGATTCACATCTGTACGAAGCTGAATCTCATCTTGATTTAAAGGTCTTCAAACACTCTGAGCCAGAAGAAGTTCATGAACCTTCATTCTACGAACTCATCTGGTGCATGAAGAGTTCCACATTCATAGAAACACAAACACTGTCTATCGTTCATCTTTCAAGCATCTTTTTAGCTTCTTCAGTCTGAACAAGAAACACAAAGAGATTCAAATCACAGACAAACAAAAAGCAAATCTTCATGTTAGAGAAACAGATCTTATTTGTAGATTCTGTTTGCCGCCTATTTTAAAGGGTTTATCCTGTAAGGGTCGATCCTAGTGTGTGTGTGTGTGTGTGTGTGTGTGTGTGCAGCCACTAAGCGATGATGTCATTGTTGCCAGTAAGCACATCACCTTCTGCAGAGTGCAGCACGCAGCTCACACACTGAACTGATTATAAAGAGAAGACAAACAACAACAAAATAAAAGATGCAGAAAAGAAAAAGAAGCAAAAAAGACAAAAAAAAAAAAGAAAGATTTAAAATGATTGAAATGATCTGCAGGTGAATAACAGAATGAATGGACCTGCGTTCCTTTGTTCACACCTTTGGTTTAAAAGAGGCTGCAGAAACGTGCAGAACGCTCAGAAACATGATGAAATGTTCACAAACACATGAAGACATTCAATACAAACATGAGGACTCACCCTGCAGTGATGCTCGGTCTCTCTGCTCAGAGTGAAGATCTGCAGCTCAGCAGCATCAGCACCACACAGCAGCCTGCTGCATGACATCACCAACCAGCCATCCCATTGGCCGGCGGGGATGCTGGGCTGTGATTGGTCCAGAGGGAGGAGGAGGAGGAGGAGGAGGAGGAGGAGTGGAGGTTTGATTTCAGAGGAATCCTCCTGATCTCTGACAGAAAGCTCTTCATCATGGTTTTACTGGAGAATTCTGTTTTTCATTAGAGATCAACACGAGTTCATCAGTCACCGATCAGCTGATCGATCCCGTCTGACTCATGACATCACGTCTTCTACCAGGAGACAGAGAATCTGACTGAACTCATCCAAACAATAAATAACAATGCTGTTTTAAAGTGAAGAACTTTTGCTTTACGACCGTTTAATTCTGTTCAAATTCGGAAATACGGGCGGAGACAGAACATCTCCATCTGATGGAATAATACTGCAGTAGTACCCAAATAATACAAAGCAGTAGTACCGTAATAATACTGCAGTAGTACCGTAATAATACTGCAGTAGTACCCTAATAATACAAAAAAGCAGTACCGTAATAATACTGCAGTAGTACTGTAATAATACTGCAGTAGTACCCTAATAATACAAAGCAGTAGTACCCTAATAATACTGCAGTAGTACTATAATAATACAGCAGTAGTAACCTAATAATACTGCGGTAGTACCCTAATAATACTGCACTAGTACCCTAATAATACAAAGCAGTAGTACCGTAATAATACTGCAGTAGTACCCTAATATTACTGCAGTAGTACTGTAATAATACAGCAGTTGTACCCTAATAATACTGCAGTAGTACTGTAACAATACAGCAGTAGTACCCTAATAATACTGCGGTAGTACCCTAATAATACTGCAGTAGTACCCTAATAATACAAAGCAGTAGTACCGTAATAATACTGCAGTAGTACCCTAATATTACTGCAGTAGTACTGTAATAATACTAAAGTAGTACCGTAACCGTAATAATACAAAGCAGTAGTACTGTAATAATACTATAGTACTGTAATAACACTAAAGTAGTGCCGTAACCGTAATAATACTGCAGTAGTACTGTAATAATACTGCAGTAGTACTGTAATAATACATCGGTAGTACCCTAATAATACAAAGCAGTAGTACTGTAATAATACTGCAGTAGTACCCTAATAATACAAAGCAGTAGTACCCTAATAATACTGCAGTAGTACTGTAATAATACAGCAGTAGTACCGTAATAATACTGCAGTAGTACTGTAATAATACTGCAGTAGTACTGTAATAATACATCAGTAGTACCTTAATAATACAAAGCAGTAGTACTGTAATAATACTGCAGTAGTACCCTAATAATACAAAGCAGTAGTACCCTAATAATACTGCAGTAGTACTGTAATAATACAGCAGTAGTACTGTAATAATACAGCAGTAGTACTGTAATAATACTGCAGTAGTACTGTAATAATACATCAGTAGTACCCTAATAATACTGCAGCAAATGAAGTTACACAGAAATAAAATAAAGAAATTATGAAAACTGTATGCAGTCAAACTTGTGGAGACCAGGATCTGGTTGGATCTGGTTCTGAGGAAAATGTCAGCTCTAAATTTAAAGGCTGACAGCGAGCCGTTAGTCATCCCGACTGTTTCTGAGTATTAACGCCTCCGTCTGTCGCTCTGGTTCAAAGCCAGACAGTCGCTCCTCATTCAGACTCTTCAGAAGCACACACACGTTTTTATGTTGATAAGAACTCAAAAAGCTTTGATCAGAGAAGTAAGAGGAAGTAAGAGTTCACTGCTTTTATTCTGAAGGTCTCAACTGGATTATGTCCATTTCAGTGGATCCCGTTAGAGTTTATATTTGCACACGTTCTCCGAAAGTTGATCAAAATGAAGTGACGGGAAACCGATCACCAAAAATAAATGTTGTCAAGTTCACAGCATTTCTGTTGTCTCCACACGGCTCTCAACATGGCGACGGCTGAGTCAGCGGCTAGCAGCTAACGGTGCTAACAGAGCCGACAGGACGGCATCATCAGCGAAAACATAAACAAATTATGAAGATTAAAAAAATAAAACTCAACCTGTAAACTGAAGGTGTGACATCACCACTGCTGCAGCTGGAAGCTGATTGGCTGCAGGACGATTCGTCATGTGACCTCCGACTCCAACACGACTGGCAGCCAGCAGGGGACTACAGTTCCCATCAGGCACCACGGCAGAACACAGTGTTCTCACACACTATTCCTCCTCTCCTCCTCATACTGAACCAGATGATGTAATGCAGCTGCAGTGTGTGTGTGTGTGTGTGTGTGTGTGTGTGTGTGTGTGTGTGGAGGAGGTTAGGTGAGCGAGGCCTCAGCAACAAGGAGAGAGAAACCTCCTCCACATCCCAACTGGTGATGTCATCTGCAGCCAATCAGCTGAGAGCTCTCAGAGCCACACTGCGTGTGTGTGTGTGTGTGTGTGTGTGTGTGTGTGTGTGTGTGTGTGTGTGTGTGTGTGGCTTCAAAGTCAAATCAGGATTCAGCAGAAACAACACATCTGCAGCAAACAGACGTTTACAGTAGAACATAAAATATAAATATAAAATAAGAATGTAACACAAATATAAGCTAATAGAGTGAAAATAAAATAGAACAAAATAGAATAAAAATGAAATACAATAAAATAAAACAGAATATTTTCAAATAGAACTGAAATCAAAACATAATAACAGATATTATAAACAGAGCAGTCATGTGATGTAAAGGGGGCGGGGCTCTGCAGGCTGCTGCTTTCGAGGACACAGCAGCAGATCAACTGGAAGCCATGACATCATCTCTCGAGTCCGGACGATGATGTCACCAACAATGAGGTCACTGCACTGCGCTGGACAGAGTGATGTCATGACAATGTGACCGAAAAGAAAGAGAGAGAGAGAGAGAGAGAGAGAGAGAGAGAGAGAGAGAGAGAGAGAGAGAGAGAGAGAGAGAGAGAGAGAGAGAGAGAGAGAGAGAGAGAGAGAGAGAGAGAGAGAGAGACAGAGAGAGAGAGATGAGGCTGATTAGAAATGAAGAAGTGTGTGTGAGAGTTTGTGTGTAGGTGTGTGTGTGTGTGTGGTGTGTGAATGAGCAGTCTGACTCTCAGCCAGCAGTCGTGTGTTTGTTTGTGTCGGCGAGGCGTCGTGACTCTCAGCGTTTCTGTTTGTGCTCGTGTCTGTAGCCCACTGAGGAAGAGGAGGAGAGAGAGAGAGAGAGAGAGAGAGAGAGAACAGACCAGAGTGGGTTGGATGTCAACTGAGTCACTGCAGAGGCTTCCAGAGACTGACCTGAGAGAGAGAGAGAGAGAAAGAGAGACAGAGAGAGAGAGACAGAGAGACAGAGAGAGAGAGACAGAGAGACAGAGAGACAGAGAGACAGAGAGACAGAGAGAGAGAGACAGAGAGAGAGAGACAGAGAGACAGAGAGACAGAGAGAGAGAGACAGTTTTATTAATATTATTGTATGTTTAATTTTTGTGATGCTTTGGCAATACCGTTTCTAAATGTTCATACCAATAAAGCAAATTGAATTGAATTGAATTGAGAGAGAGAGACAAATTGAAAAACATGGAAACAGACTGAAACACATTGCTGCTCATTAAGTTTGTTTCTTTGTGACTCATCTTTACAAACATTCAGCACCTTTAAACTTGATGAAAGCAGATTCTTAAATCAGTTTTCTTGTCTTCATTCTGAAATCACTGCTGCAAAGTTTAACAATGAACATAATCAAGAATACTTGAAGCATGAAACCAGCTCGTACAGCATCTACCAAACGTTACTGCTCTTTGTTTGTGCGTTTAAAGTTTAAAAAGATGATTTGAGTTAAAATGAATGTTTGTGATGCAAGTTACAAAACTCAGGTCAAATAAAGATAAATCAGTAAAGAGTAATATTTGTCCCTGAATCGAAGTATAAAAATACTCGAGTACCTGGAGTTTGCGCTGCAGAGCAGTACTTGATGTTCCACCTCTGCTGTTTCAGAGAGTGGGAACGTGAGTCAGCTGCTCTTCAGTGTGAAACCACGCTGCTGCGTAGGCGACGGCACAGATGGTGGAATCTGAATCCATTCAGAGCTCCGACATGAATGAGGACGAACCTCCACAGATTCACAATCATCAGAAACATCAGAGGACACAAAGCCACGGCTGTCAGCGCTGCTGTTGTTCACAGCGTGGTGCGTTTGATGGAGTGAACAGAGCGTGGGAGTTCAGAGAGAAAAGGGAAGCAACATGAAACACCAGAACCTTCATGGAGGATCATTACAGGATTAGCGTTTAGCTAGCTGGAGCTAATAAGCTGCACACTCACGGGATTGAGACTAAAAAACTATTTTTATTTGCATATTTAAACATGCTTCATTCACGTATCTCTATGTGC
The DNA here is from genome assembly GCF_910591455.1 of Pholis gunnellus. Lineage (NCBI taxonomy): Eukaryota > Metazoa > Chordata > Actinopteri > Perciformes > Pholidae > Pholis > Pholis gunnellus. The sequence goes on from NC_136528.1 coordinate 750,713, forward strand.
TTCATTGACATATTTAAATGAGGTAATATGCAAATATTTGGTGCAAAATCTGCCCTTTTTAATCCAAATGAGCCCGATTGCAAAAACAGTCCGATCCACAAAGATGGCCGCTGGTCCACGCTGATTATGAACGCTGGCTGGTTGGTGTAAAACGCATCACTTCCTGTGCGCCAGCGAGGGAAAAGTCTAGTCAGCATTGTGTGACCAAGGGACGTCATGTGTAGGTTCTAAAGGGGAACCGGTAGGACGGTAAAAACCTGTTAGCATTGACGCGGTCAGCAGTCCTGCTATCGGTACGTTCTTAGTTCTGCAGTGAGACGTCCTCGTCTCAAACTCTCTCTCTCCCTTTGTCTCTCTCTCTCTCTCTCTCTCTCTCTCTCTCCTCATGATCAGAGAGAAGGAAACGTTGTAGAACTCTGGTCGTCTCAAACACAATAAAACTCTCACAAGTAAGTTCATCACAACATGTGACCAACGAGCAGAACATCAGTCTGTCTGTGGAGCAGCCGTCAGGTAACGGTGGTGATGTCATACGGTGGTGATGTCATACGGTAGTGATGTCATACGGTGGTGATGTCATACGGTAGTGATGTCATACAGAGGATCACCAATGAGAGACGATCACTGAGATCATTGATGAGATGAGAATGTACTTTAAAGATTTGGGGACTTCTTTGTAGATCGTCGGTCAAAAAGAACCGATAAGAATATCGCTAACATCCCAACGAGGCCCGTCCCTCGTCACGATGACATCAGAAGGCCGATGTCATCGTGAACTACATCCTGTCAAACAGTTTAAATAAAAATCACATTTGAACTAAAAGCTCACTTTTATTTGAGGATCATAAATCCTTTCAGTGCCTTTACAAACAAACGTCAACAGAAGAGAAGTCTTCTCATAAAAAAATAGAACTTTAGTTTCTCTTCTCAGGGAGGAAGCAGCCAATCAGCTTCACCGATCAGACTCAAAGAGTTCAGGTTTACGTGCTGTTCTTCTGTTCCAGGAGATAGTCTGTGTCCATCTCCTTCACCTTCTCTCTGTCAATGTCTTTCTCCTGACAGGGTCAGAGGTCAGAGGTCAGGGGTCCTCGGGCATCGCACACTTCCTGTTCCGGACCTGAACCACTTCCTTCCTCTCCTTCAGGAAGGTTCCAAAGGAGTCGACTTCTTTGCTCTCCTCCGTTGCTAGAAATGAATGAAAAACATTTCCTTCAGATTTAAATTCATCATTTAAAAGGTGTGAAATTAAAAACACTGATATCTCATCAATAAATATTATCTCTGTAAAGATATAGAGGAGTAAAGTCTTTCTGGGTCGTTAAAGCTCCTCGCTGGGTTCACAGAGCCAGCCGCCTTTAAGTGCACGAGTGGCCATTTAGGGCATGCTAGTGCACGAGAGAGGCCTTTTAGGGCATGCTAGTGCATGTGACTGGTCTTTTAGTGCACGTTAGTGCATGAGAGCTTACTTTTTAGTGCATGTGAGGCATTAGGTTAACACCGTTAGCACTGTTAGCTGCTAGCCGTTGGCTCAGCCAGCGCCATGTTGAGAGCCGTGTGGAGGCAACAAAGTATTATTGTTAATCCGACCACGTTGTTGTGTGCAGGTGATCACTGAGGACTCTTTTAGGTGTCATGGTGTGTAAACGGCGTTTTCTTTTCTCACCGCTGTGATCGATGTCGTCCGTGTCGCTGTCCTCGTCCTCCTCGCTGTCGTCAGGGTTACCACGCGTCATGATGAGGTCACTGGGCCCGGCTATGTCGGCTCTGTCTGCAGACAGGAAGTCAATCGGTTAAAAGAATACAACAATATAAAACACAGAGCAACAAGCCTGCATCTAAACTGGACACGGCTAGCTCACGTAGCACCGAGCTAGCTAACGTTACAGCTCACCTATACATCTCACTGCCAATGCTAACGCTAACACAGCAGTTCCTGCTGCTTCACATTGAAACACTTTAACTGGACAAACAGTTCTTCTTGACAAACGACAGAGCTGTAAACCACAGCGTCACCGGTAAAAACCTCCTCGTCATCGGTCGGCCGTACCTGATGAAGGTGTGCTCGTCATGTCCACGGCTCCCAGGTCCTTCCTGAGTCGCTCCAGCTGCTCCTGCTGCTTCCTGCTCTGAGCGTCCGCCTGATGGGACAGGAAGTCAGTTAACCCTCTTTGATTTCCTCTACAAAATAAAAGACCTGCTCTGTGGAAATGGAACAGTCATGAGTAGAAGTAGGCAGCACGGAGCTACGTGTTATACATTAAACTATTCACATGTTCCAGCCTCTCAAATATCACAATGTTAAGCTCAGTGTTCAGCACACATGTTGGCAGCTTTTGGGGTTCAGAGGGTCAAAACAAGGAGACATCATCATAATAATACATTTTATTTCTAGAGCGCTTTCATCATTCTCAAAGACGCTTTACATTAAAATCATCATATAACAGAAAGCTATACGCTAACATCTTAAAACACATGTGAACATCTCACCAGCTGTTTACGGAGTCGTTCGTACTCGGGTCGATAGTCTCTGAGGAAAGAGGAGTTCATCACTCAGACCTCTCCGTTAGAAGAGAATTCATCAAATAATAAACATCTTATAGAATAAAAACTTATATTTATATATTGTTTCAGTGTTTTGGATTTGTCCTTAATGACTGAATTTAATTTGGTGTTTAACAGTTTAAACATTTAAATGTGTAAAAGATAAAGAAATGTGACGACAAACCGTCTGATGTGATGAACGAGTGAAACAAACCTCTCGTACTCCAGCACGGCGTCCTCCACCTGAACGAACAGCTCGTCCAATCCGCTCCCTGTCACCGCGGACACGCCCACCACCTGCACACACAACACCACCTTTAGAACCGTGGTTCTACTGACCCTCTCCTGCTGGGTTCTACTGACCCTCTACTCTCCTGCTGGGTTCTACTGACTCTTTACTCTCCTGCTGGGTTCTACTGACTCTTTACTCTCCTGCTGGGTTCTAATGACTCTTTATTCTCCTGCTGGGTTCTACTGACTCTTTACTCTCCTGCTGGGTTCTACTGACTCTTTACTCTCCTGCTGGGTTCTACTGACTCTTTACTCTCCTGCTGGGTTCTACTGACTCTTTACTCTCCTGCTGGGTTCTACTGACTCTTTACTCTCCTGCTGGGTTCTACTGACTCTTTATTCTCCTGCTGGGTTCTACTGACTCTTTACTCTCCTTCTGGGTTCTAATGACTCTTTACTCTCCTGCTGGGTTCTACTGACTCTTTACTCTCCTGCTGGGTTCTACTGACTCTTTACTCTCCTGCTGGGTTCTACTGACTCTTTATTCTCCTGCTGGGTTCTACTGGCTTTAGTGAATGGAGTCTGGTGAGTTTGAAGAGATCTTCAAACTGTGGCTCTACTCTGCGTTCCTCTTAAATGTGATCCGTGTCTCCGGTCAGTCGGGCCTCCTGGTCCTCTTACCCTCAGGTTGGTGTAGAACTCGTCCAGCACCAGACTCATGGAGCGCGTCAGGTTGCTCACGTACGAGGTCTCCTGGTTCAGAGCGTCCTGGAAGACCTCGAAGTCCTGCATCCACTCCACCGCGAAGCTGTGGTCGATGATGTCGGTCTGCACAAACAACAACAAATAGTCAACGAATCAACAAGATGTAAAGATGTAAAAAAAGATGATCACATGGCTGACAGGAAGTGACCTCACTTTGTTCATGGCGACGATGAAGGGCAGCTTGGTCTTGTAGAGAATACTGGAGGAGGCACAGAGAGAAAGAAGTGAAACCAGAACTACTGACGGACGCTAACGCACGAAAACCAACGAGACAGGAAGACCTGAACCACCAGGAGAGCTGCTGGGGTCCTTGTTCTCAGTCTGCAGTGAATGAATGTGCAGACAGCACAGGATCACTGTGATGCTGAAGAAAACATCACAAACTTCAACATCTGCAAAGTATTATCTTTCAAATCATGTTTTTTATTGTTTCTTCAACTATAGCAAATAAAGTCATAAGTACAAATAATAAAATACTACTAAACTAGAATGATATACTACATATTGTATTAATATAGTATTAATACCACTCACAGTCTAAAGTTTATTAAAGTGCTGTAATCTCGTGAACACTGAGAACACTTCATATTTAATACACAGTGTGCAGTTCTCTTCTCTGCTCTGGTGGCGCCCCCTGCTGGATGTATTCAGTACAAAACACTGTTTTACTGTTTCTTTCTATGATTTTAAGAGCAGTCCAGTATTGTGGTATTTCAACACGTGACTCGTAGTTTTAGTTAAAGTAACAGATTTTTGATTGAGTGCTTGTGTTAGTTTTTAGTCAATGTGTTCATAGATCTCTAATATTAAATAGGTGAGGACAGTGTTATTATTACTGATGGACAACACCACCAACATAACCTCCACTGTGAAGTGGTTCAGTCATTGGTACCTGCAGGCGTACAGCATATTGGACATGAACGTGACGGGGCTGACGCTGCGAGACGTGTCCATCACGTAGATCACCACACAAGGAAAGGATGAGGCCTGAAAGACACAAAACATTAACCCTGTGAGATACAACGTGATACAATGGTGATACAACGTGATACAAGGTGATACAACGTGAAACAACGGTGATACAACGGTGATACAACGTGATACAACGGTGATACAACGGTGATACAACGTAATACAACGTGATACAACGGTGATACAACGTAATACAACGGTGATACAACGGTGATACAACGTAATACAACGTGATACAACGGTGATACAACGTAATACAACGTGATACAACGGTGATACAACGGTGATTCAACGTGATACAACGGTGATACAACGTAATACGACGGTGATACAACGTAATACGACGGTGATACAACGTAATACAACGGTGATACAACGGTGATACAACGTAATACAACGGTGATACAACGTAATACGACGGTGATACAACGTAATACGACGGTGATACAACGTAATACAACGGTGATACAACGGTGATACAATGGTGATACAACGTAATACAACGGTGATACAACGTAATACGACGGTGATACAACGTAATACGACGGTGATACAACGTAATACGACGGTGATACGTGATACAACTGTGATTCAACGTGATACAACTGTGATACAACGTAATACAGTGGTGATATAAAGTCCTGCTCCTCTCCTCTCCATGACAATCTGACGATAAAGACGTTTATTTTTCCAGCTTCTGGCTGATAAACGGTTCAGAGTGTTAACTCGCTGTGATGTGATCAATAAGAGAAAACAGAGAGTCAGACCCACCAGAGTCTCCGTGATGATGGTTCCAGACGCAGACCAGGTGAAGACTTCAATCTGACCCGGGGTGTCGATCAGAATGTAGCTGCAGAGGAGACACGAGAGGACAGGAGACATGAGAGGACATGAGACATGAGAGGACATGAGAGGACAGGAGACACGAGAGGACAGGAGACACGAGGGGACATGAGAGGACATGAGAGGGCAGGAGACACGAGGGGACATGAGAGGACAGGAGACATGAGAGGACATGAGAGGACAGGAGACATGAGAGGACAGGAGACACGAGAGGACAAGAGACACAAGAGGACAGGAGACACAAGAGGACAGGAGACACGAGAGGACAGGAGAGTAGACATGAGAGGACATGAGAGGACAGGAGACACGAGAGTGGTGATGTTTTCTATGATTTTAAGGTGATGTTTTCTATGATTTTAAGGTGGTTTTCTATGATTTTAAGGTGGTTTTCTATGATTTTAAGGTGATGTTTTCTATGATTTTAAGGTGATGTTTTCTATGATTTTACGGTGATGTTTTCTATGATCTTAAGGTGATGTTTTCTATGATTTTAAGGTGATGTTTTCTATGATTTTAAGGTGATGTTTTCTATGATTTTAAGGTGATGTTTTCTATGATTTTAAGGTGATGTTTTCTATGATTTTAAGGTGATGTTTTCTATGATTTTAAGGTGATGTTTTCTATGATTTTAAGGTGATGTTTTCTATGATTTTACGGTGATGTTTTCTATGATTTTACGGTGATGTTTTCTATGATCTTAAGGTGATGTTTTCTATGATTTTAAGGTGATGTTTTCTATGATTTTAAGGTGATGTTTTCTATGATTTTAAGGTGATGTTTTCTATGATTTTACGGTGATGTTTTCTATGATTTTAAGGTGATGTTTTCTATGATCTTAAGGTGATGTTTTCTATGATCTTAAGGTGATGTTTTCTATGATTTTAAGGTGATGTTTTCTATGATCTTAAGGTGATGTTTTCTATGATCTTAAGGTGATGTTTTCTATGATCTTAAGGTGATGTTTTCTATGATCTTAAGGTGATGTTTTCTATGATCTTAAGGTGATGTTTTCTATGATCTTAAGGTGATGTTTTCTATGATTTTAAGGTGATGTTTTCTATGATTTTAAGGTGATGTTTTCTATGATTTTAAGGTGATGTAGTTCAGGTAGTACCATTACTCACCGGTGGTTCTGCTGCTTCTTCTCCAAGAAGTGCATCACCTGAGGAACAGAAAACAAAAACACTTAAAAACCAACTCATTTATAACAGTCGTACGTTTTAGTTTTAAGTCGTCGTCATCTTTTGATTTAAATAGTTCAACTCTTTGGTTCGGTATCTTATAGAGAGGCGGAGTCAAGACTGGGTCACCTGATCAAAGCGCGTGGCGAACAGGTTGAGTGACGTCACGATGCCCCCGTTGGGTCCGAGGCCGTACTGCTTCATCACCTCCTTGTAGTTCACGGTGTCCCGGATGTCTGAGGGACAGAAGACAGACGGACGGACTGAAGGCTACAGAGAGAGCTGAGAACCGAATAATGTTTGTCTGGACCGACTAAATGAGGAATGTGCTGTAATTACTGTAAAAAAACTTTTCTCTCTTTTCTGTGGACTTTAGTGTGAATTGAATCATTGAAGAGGATACTTAGTTAGCTAGCTGGCTAATTCCACCATGCTTTGATGCTACAAAGAAAAGCTAGCGTATGCTATTTGGTGACTAGAGATTATAGTCAGGTCAGAGTTCTGTAAAGGGTCGGTTCTGGTGACAACATACAGGATACATTCTTTGTGTTTACATGCAGGGGCTTGGATATGTGGATGCTAGCGATTAGCATTAGTGGTTCACAGGCTAACGGAAACGGCTACTCTTCAGTAATACTCCTCGACCCTCAGTCGGTTTAATAGGAGGATACAGAGGAGTTCTAAAACCCCAAAGTGAGTCGTCATTTTCTCACTTCTTGTTCACTCGTCTGGAAGTCAATGTGTTGTTTGCTAGATGTCTGAAATAAGAGATTTTAACGTGGCTATTTTTCAACTAGTGAACAGGAAGTGACCATATTGAGGAGGAGTGACGTAGAGACCTGAGTCAGACCAGTCATTTTTGTAGTTTTGGGTTTAGTTGCTCTTTAAATACGTAGTTTGGGGTTTAGCTGCTCTATAAATACGTCGTTTGGGGTTTAGTTGCTCTTTAAATACGTAGTTTGGGGTTTAGTTGCTCTTTAAATACGTAGTTTGGGGTTTAGTTGCTCTTTAAATACGTAGTTTGGGTGTTTAGTTGCTCTTTAAATACGTAGTTTGGGGTTTAGTTGCTCTTTAAATACGTAGTTTGGGGTTTAGTTGCTCTTTAAATACGTAGTTTGGGGTTTAGTTGCTCTTTAAATACGTAGTTTGGGTGTTTAGTTGCTCTTTAAATACGTAGTTTGGGGTTTAGTTGCTCTTTAAATACGTAGTTTGGGTGTTTAGTTGCTCTTTAAATACGTAGTTTGGGTGTTTAGTTGCTCTTTAAATACGTAGTTTGGGTGTTTAGTTGCTCTTTAAATACGTAGTTTGGGTGTTTGCTCACCGATGTTTGCGGGGAAGGGGACCTCGTGGACTGCCGGGTCCAGGTTGATGACGTATGGGGGGGTTTTCGCAGAGTGGAGGTGAGCCGTCAGCCTCTGGAGGAAACACAAACACACTGAAGTCACAACGGAGGTTGGTGCTTTTTACAAAAGGAAAAACAATCTCAGAGATGATGTAATCATTATTATCAGCCTCACAAGGAAGTTTAGATATTTGTTACTAATTACTGATGAGTGTATATATTAAGAGTCCCACAGTGGGGACAGTTACTATTATTATTAATAATTTATATATTATTATTATGTTATATTATTTTATATATATAGTATAGTGCAAACAAGACAGTATACACACAAGATTTATAAATGAGTAAATAAGGAATAAAACAGTAAAGAATATTAAATAAAAATTCACAATAACTAAAATAACTAAAATATGATATATACAGAGAGAATAATTGTAGTATTCTGTAGAATAGTACTTGATAGGCTATAACGTTAGCTAGCATTAGCCTACAGCAGACATGCTAACAGCTGCCTGACGAAGCTAACTCACGCAGTTAGCTCTTCTGTTAGCCACACATCGCTAACTCACCTGAACGAAGGTGGTTTTCCCGGAGCCCGCCATGCCCAGCACGAGGAGACACACGGGTTTGTCTCCCGGAGTCCCGCTGTCTGTCCCCGCTGCGGGACTCTCCTGGTTCTCCGTTAAACCCGCCTCAGCACCGGGACACTGCTCCGCATCGGCCATGTTGTCTGATGCTGTGTGGAAACCGGGCTGCCGTAAAGGCAATGGTACTGTCGTAAAACGTGACGGTGGACGGGAGGAGGAGGAGGAGGAGCAGTACTCACTACTAACCGCTAGAGGGAAGCACAAACTAGATCAGGAAAGGTGCTTCCCAGGCAGCAATCCTCCAGATCACAGTATAAAGGAAGAGCTGAACAGGCGGAGGCGTGGCAGCACATTTGAATGTCCAGTGGATGAAGTACAGACTGATGGTGCTGGTGGTGTCTGCTAATCAATAGTTCATCAGCTGTGAAGCTCACCACAGCTTTTTAAAAGGTCACCATTGTTTGTGGAAATGCAGAACAATGTGTTTCATCACCAAATTAGATTTAGTTGTTTTCTTCTTTGATCATTTATGTTTGATTGTTGGTGTGTAGAAGATAAGAGGCTGATCTCTACACGCACACCATCCACCATCCACCACCCACCACCCACCATCCACCATCCACCATCCACCACCCACCACCCACCCACCACCCACCCACCACCCACCATCCACCACCCACCATCCACCATCCATCCACCCACCACCCACCACCCACCACCCACCATCCATCCACCCACCACCCACCCACCATCCACCACCCACCCACCATCCACCATCCACCATCCACCCACCCACCCACCATCCACCACCCACCATCCACCACCCACCACCCACCATCCACCACCCACCATCCACCATCCATCCACCCACCACCCACCACCCATCCACCATCCACCATCCACCATCCACCACCCACCATCCACCACCCCCCACCCACCACCCACCACCCACCATCCACCATCCACCCACCCACCACCCACCCACCATCCACCACCCACCATCCACCACCCACCCACCATCCACCATCCATCCACCCACCACCCACCCACCATCCACCACCCACCCACCCACCATCCACCATCCACCCACCCACCCACCACCCACCACCCACCATCCACCACCCACCACCCACCATCCACCACCCACCATCCACCATCCATCCACCCACCACCCACCACCCATCCACCATCCACCATCCACCATCCACCACCCACCATCCACCACCCACCACCCACCACCCACCACCCACCCACCATCCACCACCCACCCACCCACCATCCACCATCCACCATCCACCCACCCACCCACCATCCACCACCCACCATCCACCACCCACCACCCACCACCCACCACCCACCACCCACCATCCACCACCCACCACCCACCACCCACCACCCACCATCCACCATCCATCCACCCACCACCCACCCACCATCCACCATCCACCCACCCACCATCCACCACCCACCACCCACCACCCACCCACCACCCACCACCCACCCGCCATCCACCATCCATCCACCCACCACCCACCCACCATCCACCATCCACCATCCACCACCCACCACCCACCACCCACCCACCCACCATCCACCACCCACCACCCACCACCCACCCACCACCCACCACCCACCCGCCATCCACCATCCATCCACCCACCACCCACCCACCATCCACCATCCACCATCCACCACCCACCACCCACCCACCCACCATCCACCATCCATCCACCCACCACCCACCCACCCACCATCCACCATCCATCCACCCACCATCCACCATCCACCACCCACCCACCACCAAACAAACACACACACACACACACACACAGCCACATAGAATGAAGATGTAAGCTGTGAATATATGTTGAAGGGTTAGCAGCGTTCAGCCCTCTTGAAGGGTTCCTCCCGAGTCTCTAAAGTTGCGTCCACGTTTCCATCACTTGTGTCTTAGTTCCTCCGAGGAAACGATGCAAGGAGATAGGAAACGAGGAAACGAGCTCGTTCGAGATGCAGAATCGATCGCCGCACGGTGCACGCTGGTTAGCTTTATGTCTGACTTTATCCTAAACCTGTTCTGGCGTCATGCACACCCGGACAAGCGATGACCTCACCAGATCACTGCTTTTAGAAGCAGGAGCCAAAGCAGCTCTCCACCAACTGCCAGACCCAGTGCATGATGGGAAAAGTCCTGATTTTGTGTTTGATTTTAAAAGAAACCTAAATAAACATATAAACTGTCCGACTTGAATGGACTTTGATGTGATATCTCTTTAGAGGCCTGTTTGTGATCACAGCTGTGCGTTACTCTCTGTTCATATTGTTTGTACTGTAGTTCATGTGAAGTTCACACCGTGCACAGTTTAAACACTCTCACACTCACACTCTCACACTCACACACTCACACTGTCACGCTCTCACACACTCTCACTCTCACACTCTCACACTCACACACTCTCACTGTCACACTCTCACACTCACTCACTCTCACACTGTCACACTCTCACACTCATACACTCTTACACACTCTCACTGTCACACTCTCACACTGTTACTCTCACACTGTCACTCTCACACTCTTACACTCTCACTGTCACTCTCACACTCACTCACTCTCACACTGTCACACTCTCACACTCATTCACTCTCACACTCTCACTGTCTCACTCTCACACTCTCACACTGTCACTCTCACACTCTCACACTCACACTCTCACTCTTACACTCTCACACTCTGACTCTCACACTCTCACACTCTCACACTGTCACTCTCACACTCACACTCTCACACTGTCACTGTCACTCTCACACTCTCACTGTTACTCTCACACTCTCACTCTCTTACACTCTCACTGTCACTCTCACACTCTCACACTGTCACTCTCACACTCTTACACTCTCACTGTCACTCTCACACTCACTCACTCTCACACTCATTCACTCTTACTCTCACTGTCTCACTCTCACACTCTCACACTGTCACTCTCACACTCTTACACTCTCACACTCACTCACTCTCACACTCTCACTGTCACACTCACACTCATTCATTGTCACACTCTCACACTGTCACACTCATTCACTGTCTCACTCTCACACTCTCACACTGTCACTCTCACACTCTTACACTCTCACACTCTCACTGTCTCACTCTCACACTGTCACTCTCACACTCTTACACTCTCACACTCACTCACTCTCACACTCTCACTGTCTCACTCTCACACTCTCACACGCCGTCATCTGAAGAGAAGCTGTTAAAGAGGTGAAGCAGTGGGCCGACTCAATAATTCATGCTAACAGAGGAGATGTGAATTATTGAGCTGAGCTGTTATTGTGAGAGACGGCTGCTCTTCTGTCCTCGTTTCTTCACAAACAGACTCAAGATGTCAACTTTTTACTTTTAAAATATTACTTCTTCCCGCGTGATTTCTGTTTCAATTTCGTAGTAATTTAATAGCAAACCATGATTTTACTAAAACTGAACTTGCATGTTACGTGTGAATCCGTAAACAGAAGTGAGAGAACAGTTCTTCTCTGCAACATACTTTAACTTTTTGAACAGAAAAGATTTTCAAAATAAGAGCTGCCTTCTCCTCCATGTGCTGAATCGTGTTGAGTTCCACATTCATGTGGTCTGAAGTGACTCAATGTGGACACGTGAAGAAGCCAAACACACACAGGACCTTTTCACGGTGAGGATGTGACGTAAAATGACGCATTAAAAGCTTTAATCATCATCGTGACGAGCAAACCTTCACATGAGGTCCGTAGGTTTATTTTTGCAGCGTGATAAAATCCTACGTTTACATGTCTGCACAGAAACGGGTCAAATGTTCTATTTATTAAGCTGTTTTTATTATTATTATTATTATAATCATTATTCTCATTATTATTATTAATGTTTCTTATCATATTTTTTGGCCAGTTTCCCGTCCTCACTGAGGAGACCCCCCCTGACCCCTGACCCCTGACCTCTGACCTGTCGGTTGCTGTGTTGCTGAGTCTGATCTGAGAGCAGTGTGAAGCTGGTGGACGACGTCGTTACGGAGGCGAGTTGAGTGTTCCTGAGGCGTTTCACTGCAGGCTGCTTCAGCCCAAATAATCATATTCAGCTCTTTTATTCCATCCCAACTAATTAAAAGTGATGAAATCTGGAGCAATATGCCCCCCCCCCCTTTAAAAAAATGTTCCAGGCAATGTGAAGCTTTTTGGCGAAAGGAAATGAAGATGCTGATGAAAAGAGACATCGTTCAACTATTATGTCTATTATTGGTTCATCTGTGGTCTTTTATCTACATTTCTTCAGTCATATATTATTGTTTATCTGTGATTTAGTGCAGAGTGTCCACCGTAAGTAACTTTAGTAGAACTTGAGTCTGATCATTTGACCAGCACAAAGTATTCATTCAGACTCTGTTTGCAGCTGAGGTTCAGTCTGTGGTTTCCTCTCATAGAATCCTGAGACTTTCCTTCTCCTTCAACATCAACATTAACATCAAGAAGCTTTCCAGCGGATTCTTTTGCACCATTTCAAGAAGACTCGTCTCCCCACGGAGTCACTGCGCCTCCTGCAGAAACATCTGGATGCTTGTTATCTAAGTTCCTGTACTACATTAAACCCACTCCAGCTCCTTGTTTCATTCATTCATCATAATCATGTCATCATTATTACACCATGTAACATTGGAAACATGTAAAGGGGTCAAAGGGCAATAAGATGCAGTGGAAGGATCATGAATAAACTTCCACAGGAGCTCATGTTCACACATCAGCTTCCAGCGTTACAGGCTCATGCTCCTGATGTCCGAGTATGGAAACACCCGGATTTGTGATTTGAGTCTTTGGACCTGATTTGTTGGTTTGGTCTTGGAGGAATTGAAAGCAGTGCAGTCTATCCTGTCCGCCCCCCCCCCCCCCCCCCAAGCTCTCCACAGCGCCGCCCTCCCTCCCTCTCAGCCCGGCTTCCTCTCCTCCAAACGGCGCTCACAGCAGCCGCGCATTCTCCCCGCTGTTCAGACTCGTTTACCGGGTTGTGCTCGTTTAACAACCGGGGATTTTGTTCGCGTTGGAGTTTATTTCTACTTTTGATGTGCATGTAATGGAGTCGTCCACGCAGGATTCTTCGAGCGACCCGGGCAGGAGCGCCTCTGAGCCCGCGCTGCCGCGCACGGAGACGCCGGTGAGGCTGGAGACTCTGCGGGGCGGAGAGCACCTGACTCCGGCAGGGAGACACGGATCCTCCGGCTGCAGTAAAGGTGAGAGCCGCGCTGGTGTTTATTACATCGTGCACATCTCCACGCTGAGCCTGCGGAGGCTCCGGTGTTTGTGAAGCCGCAGTGAGAGAGCAGCTCACATCATTCATTATGAATCCATAATAACACAATTATCTGTACATGCATTGCTCCAGCCTCAGACGTCATATGACAGTGAACTTAATATATGTTATACTTTCACTAAGTTTGCGTCCACCTGTTTGTACTTTATGCATATTATAAATGTGTCCAAACAACAAACACGTGGATAAAAGACAACGACAGACTCTGACTTAGTGAACTTTAATGTTCTTTACATAATTGATATCTATAACGTTTGACCCAGAATGAGTGGATGAATCCATGATGCTCGTCTCCTCGTGATGTGAACATGAAGCTGAGTTCATGGAGGCTGAGGTTCCTCATGTTCTAGATCATCTGGAGGAAAGAAGGAGTCCATGGAGCTCATGTTCTACATGTTTGAGCTCTGACTGGAGCTTTTAATCATATTTATAGCTATATATATATATATATACACATATATATATATATATGATATATACATATATATATAATTATATATGTATATCATGGCCATGGAGTTGATGAAGCGATCTTCATGAGATCCTTCTCACTCCTCTGATCTTCTTGGTTGGATTATTTGATGGACAGAGAAACATAAACAGCTGTTTGATATTTGATGAATTGTTATTTTTTAAATAAATGACAAACTTCTTTCTTTGGTTCCAACTTCTCAAACGAGACGGTTTTGCTGTTTTTGGTTCTGAAGACGTCATCTCTGGATGTTGTGACGAACATTTACTCACCGTGTTTTAAACTCGTTCACGTCACAACTAATCTAAGCTCACACAATCCCACACACACACACACACACACACACACACACACACACACACACACACACACACACACACACACACACACACACACACACACACGTGGATAAAAGCAACAATATACCACATAACCTTATGACGCAGGAGCTGAGTAAGTCTCCTCCCTCCTCTCTCCTGATTGGTCTTTGCTGTTCATGCTCGTCATATTATTGCACATGGAATAAATAGATTTATTGTTGCATTATTTGTTTGTCTAACAGGAGCAGATAATCGTTATATAAAGGAATGTAACAGATCTGTTGAACCACTTCCTGTTAACTCCAGAGCACAAAGCCCTGAGTTCAGTCTGAAGGTGTTTTTTGTCTCTTTGCCAAGAAGAAGCTCAGAGAAGCTAATGTGTTCAGTCAACCACATGTAGACGTGCTTATTCTACATTATTCTGCACGTTTTAATACACATAAAGGGAACCATGACCGTGCAGCTTACATATTCTCACAAACCACCAAATCCAAATATTCTGTGGCTCAAAATATTGAAATAATATCAACTCTGATTATTAAAAAGACAAACAATCGAAAGGGATTTCGCATTGCTTTACACAGGTATGTAAGTGACGGGTTGTTATTGCACAGACCTGTGATCAGCTGTAGGGCTGAAACTAACCTGCTGACCCACATTCCTGCTGCCTGCAGCACCTGAACTCATCAAACGGAAATATTACAGAGACTCTGTGGACGCACTGATCCTGGATCCCAAAATATCATGTTTTATTTCATACACGCTAATGCCGGCAAAGAAACGTGAACCCTCCGGTGCAGAGCTCATTAAAGTGAGCGAGGGTTTGCTTTAGCATCGTGAGGGTTTGCTTTAGCATCGTGAGGGTTTGCTTCAGCATCGTGAGGGTTTGCTTTAGCATCGTGAGGGTTTGCTTCAGCATCGTGAGGGTTTGCTTTAGCATCGTGAGGGTTTGCTTTAGCATCGTGAAGGTTTGCTTTAGCATCGTGAAGGTTTGCTTTAGCATCGTGAAGGTTTGCTTCAGCATCGTGAGGGTTTGCTTCAGCATCGTGAGGGTTTGCTTTAGCATCGTGAGGGTTTGCTTTAGCATCGTGAGGGTTTGCTTTAGCATCGTGAGGGTTTGCTTCAGCATCGTGAGGGTTTGCTTTAGCATCGTGAAGGTTTGCTTTAGCATCGTGAAGGTTTGCTTCAGCATCGTGAAGGTTTGCTTCAGCATCGTGAGGGTTTGCTTCAGCATCGTGAAGGTTTGCTTCAGCATCGTGAAGGTTTGCTTTAGCATCGTGAGGGTTTGCTTTAGCATCGTGAAGGTTTGCTTCAGCATCGTGAGGGTTTGCTTTAGCATCGTGAGGGTTTGCTTTAGCATCGTGAGGGTTTGCTTCAGCATCGTGAGGGTTTGCTTCAGCATCGTGAGGGTTTGCTTCAGCATCGTGAAGGTTTGCTTCAGCATCGTGAGGGTTTGCTTTAGCATCGTGAAGGTTTGCTTCAGCATCGTGAAGGTTTGCTTCAGCATCGTGAGGGTTTGCTTTAGCATCGTGAGGGTTTGCTTCAGCATCGTGAGGGTTTGCTTCAGCATCGTGAAGGTTTGCTTCAGCATCGTGAAGGTTTGCTTCAGCATCGTGAGGGTTTGCTTTAGCATCGTGAGGGTTTGCTTCAGCATCGTGAGGGTTTGCTTCAGCATCGTGAAGGTTTGCTTCAGCATCGTGAAGGTTTGCTTTAGCATCGTGAGGGTTTGCTTCAGCATCGTGAAGGTTTGCTTCAGCATCGTGAGGGTTTGCTTTAGCATCGTGAAGGTTTGCTTTAGCATCGTGAGGGTTTGCTTCAGCATCGTGAGGGTTTGCTTTAGCATCGTGAGGGTTTGCTTCAGCATCGTGAGGGTTTGCTTCAGCATCGTGAAGGTTTGCTTCAGCATCGTGAAGGTTTGCTTTAGCATCGTGAGGGTTTGCTTTAGCATCGTGAAGGTTTGCTTCAGCATCGTGAGGGTTTGCTTTAGCATCGTGAGGGTTTGCTTTAGCATCGTGAGGGTTTGCTTCAGCATCGTGAGGGTTTGCTTCAGCATCGTGAAGGTTTGCTTCAGCATCGTGAAGGTTTGCTTTAGCATCGTGAGGGTTTGCTTTAGCATCGTGAAGGTTTGCTTCAGCATCGTGAGGGTTTGCTTCAGCATCGTGAAGGTTTGCTTCAGCATCGTGAGGGTTTGCTTTAGCATCGTGAAGGTTTGCTTTAGCATCGTGAGGGTTTGCTTTAGCATCGTGAAGGTTTGCTTCAGCATCGTGAAGGTTTGCTTCAGCATCGTGAGGGTTTGCTTTAGCATCGTGAAGGTTTAGTCTGTACACGAGAACCGGACTCTGGATCTTCCTTCTTATATCTATCAGCATCTTGTTGTGCTGTATTCATCCCGTAAGGGTTCTCAGCATGTGACCCGACCCTGTAGGGAGCAGTGGCCCATGACAGGCGCCCGGGGTTTCACAACCGCTACCGCTGTGCTAGCTGCTGCCGGTTACAAGCTAACAAACAGCGTAAACAAACAGAAGACGCTGGCTACACTTAGCATTCCGATACGTCTGCTGGTCCTCTGAGTCAAACGTGTGGCTGAAACAAAGCTGTGGTATTTGCATATTTGAATATTCAAAGCTCAAGAATTTCTTAATGAGGAAGAATTACTCGAAGCGCTTCTCGCCCCATTTGAAAAACGTTTAATGTAGGAAATCAGTAATAAAGTGTGACAGACCACGCCCATTTCTGTGTTACTGCTACACAGTGATTGACAGGTCTCTCTACGTCACTCCTCCTCAGTCCATATATGGTCACTTCCTGTTCACTGGTTGATAAAAGTCAAGAAGGGTCAGAATGACCTCACTTTCTAAAACAGCCCTAAATAAAACAGATGTACCACCACCGTACAAAAAACATTTAACATTAAATGTCCACACTTTTAAAAATGACCCCAAACACAACATGTTCACTTTTTAAAAGATGTCGTGACTTTCACCATAAAATTACTCACTTTTAAAAAATATTTACACATTTTCCAAAAACTTTCCAAATGCAAAAAACTTTCAAACATTTAAAAAATGTCCCAGAAGTGACACTTCACTTTCTAAAATACTTTCACTGTCTAGAAGTGAAGTTTGTAAACTCATGTTGGTCCTCACAAAGATAGAAGAACACACACAGAGTTCATCGTCTGCTGTCGTTCTTCTATTTGTTCTCCGCAGTGTTTCTGTCCTCAGTTCTGATGTCTGTTTGATTTCTTCTTCTCTCGTCTTTCTTCTTCTCCTCCTCTGGGATGAGACGTGTGTCTCAGCCCCCCCCCCCCCCAGGGTTCCTCTGTCTCGCCCACACATCACGTCTCTTCTGTCTTCTTCCCGTTTTGTTTTCGGATCATTACAAACAATAACTCTGAACCTTTATCTTCTCCTCTCAGCGTCTCAGTCTGGAGGACGCCTCGTCTCGTCGGGTTTCTCTGGATAATGACGGTTCTGTCACAGCTGCTCTTTCTGTTATTATGTCGGTGGACTTCCTGTCATGTTGTCAGGTTAAAGACCTGGACCCGATCCAAACCTCCAGACCCACAGACTGTGAGAAGCACTCCCGCAAAGTCCGTGAGGCTTTAGTTCTGTTTATCAAAGTCCGTGGGGTCTGTGGAGTCAACAATCTAGAAAATCTTTCATCTTCGAGCTAAAAACTAAACTGTTTTATTTTTAGTTCCAACTAAAACGACTCTTTGTATCTTTCATAACTTTGAGGAAATGTCCTTCAAAGTGTTCCTCACCGTAGTGCCGGTACCACAAGTCTTTATTTCACATGTAAAGGTTCTATTGACGTCTTCTGTTTATCTGTCCTCATATTTGATGATGTCATTGCCCTAAAAATGTGGAAAACATTTTTATTTCTTTACTACACAATAAGTCTTATTAGAGTTGCTAGACTACGGCAACAAATAATAAGTTGACATTTTGTAATTTTAGGCTGCCTTCAAACATCTGGCCGGGGACAGCAGAAGAAAATGAGCCTCTCTGGCTAACTCTGGCTCGCTCTGGCTATCTCTGGTTAACTCTGGCTAACTCTGGCTAACTCTGGCTCACTCTGGCGCACTCTGGTTAACTCTGGCTAACTTTGGCTCACTCTGGTTAACTCTGGCTAACTCTGGCTAACTCTGGCTCACTCTGGCTAACTCTGGCTCACTCTGGTTAACTCTGGCTAACTCTGGCTAACTCTGGCTCACTCTGGCTAACTCTGGCTCACTCTGGTTAACTCTGGCTAACTCTGGCTAACTCTGGCTCACTCTGGCTCACTCTGGTTAACTCTGGCTCACTCTGGCTAACTCTGGCTCACTCTGGCTCACTCTGGTTAACTCTGGCTCACTCTGGCTAACTCTGGCTAACTCTGGCTCACTCTGGCTAACTCTGGCTCACTCTGGTTAACTCTGGCTCACTCTGGCTAACTCTGGCTCACTCTGGTTAACTCTGGCTCACTCTGGCTATCTCTGGCTCACTCTGGTTAACTCTGGCTATCTCTGGCTAACTCTGGCTATCTCTGGCTCACTCTGGCTATCTCTGGCTATCTCTGGCTAACTCTGGCTCACTCTGGTTAACTCTGGCTATCTCTGGCTCACTCTGGCTAACTCTGGCTCACTCTGGCTATCTCTGGCTAACTCTGGCTCACTCTGGTTAACTCTGGCTATCTCTGGCTCACTCTGGCTAACTCTGGCTCACTCTGGCTCACTCTGGCTCACTCTGGCTAACTCTGGCTCACTCTGGTTAACTCTGGTTAACTCTGGTTAACTCTGGCTCACTCTGGCTCACTCTGGTTAACTCTGGCTCACTCTGGTTAACTCTGGCTATCTCTGGCTAATATATATCGACTAATGTGTGTTCGAGAGAGAAGGTGGAACGCGATGTTTCTATGAATGATAATCTGAATATCAACGTGATGAATTCAGATTTAAACTACTGAGCTGAGGCTGATGGTCGGTAGTTCTATTTGGTCATAAACCAAAGTTAAAGTCCTTCTGCTGCCGTCCCTCATATTTAAAGACACGAAGAAGGTGTTCAGTATTATAGCAGAATTCATATTAACGCTGAATTATTTCAGGTTATTTACCAAACATCTCGCTCCTCGCAGGTTTACTTTGTTCATTAGTTCATCAGTGTAAAAGTTAGAATTCCCAATTCAATAATCAATAGTTTAGGAGCTTGATCTTATTCTCCAACACTTAAAACCACCAGAATAAAGCAGTTATATTCACACACTTTTTGTTTTGTGAATTCACTTTTTCCCTTTTTTAATATTTAAATTAAATTCTTGCAGGAATCCAAACTCCCGTCGTACTTTCAGCTTTTGCTCCTGAGTTGATCTTCAGCATTTTTAAGATTTGTCTGGTTGCCTCCTGCTGTCCTCGCTTCCTTCCTTCCTCTTCGTCCTCTTCGTCCTCCCTCCCTTCCTGACTGCAGATATCAGTTAGCAGGTAAAGTGTCAACACCACAGCCACTCACATGTGTTTAACGATGGAATCCAGACCTGTAATCACAGCCATCGGTTGGTTGGTTGATCTACAGGTGTGTGAGTGTGTTCTCACACAGAGGAGCTGCTGAACTGTAGCTGTCTCTTTAAGAACCTCTGGCTGACTCCGGTTTCACAGTAAATCTGAGGAATCTGTCACAGTCTATGTTTCCTCCTCCGTTTGTGCAGTCGGCTCACACACACACACACACACACACACACACACACACACACACACACACAGATTTATAATGCATTCCTGACTGATTTTCCCATCGGTTCATACACTCGTGACACCACGATGCTCCCGATCACATCAGACCTTCTGAGTATCTGTCGAGCTTTGATCTTCAACATCTGAGGTGTTCCTCTGTAGGTGACAGCGTTTATACTCGTCTCATTAATAACTGCTACATTTCTCAAAATATTGATCAGGATTTTTTGATTGAATGTTGAAAAATGCTCCGATCATAGAAACCTCTGCTGCATATCAAATCAAGCGCTTCCTAAACTAACAGCCAGCCACCCAGGAGGGGGGGGGGGGGGGGGTATCCAGAAGTTTTGGCTTCTCTTTTCAGGGAGCTGTCATGTCACCATGTTGCAGTAGAGTAATGACCTGTAGATTAAAATACACTGAATTCAGGTGAAGAACAACCTGAAGCACAACATGGACGTGAAAGCAACGCTTCCTTTATCTAACAGCGCAACATCAATATTTTGTCCCTAAAATCAATGAATAATTGTGATAAATAGTCATAATCTCAATATTGATCAAAATAATCGTGATTATCATTTTCGACATAATCGTGTAGTCCTAATTAACGTCATCGGGATAGCATTTGGTTCATATATTGCTTTTTATCAACCAGTGAACAGGAAGTGACCATATCTGGACTGAGGAGGGGTGATGTAGCCCCGCCCCTAAAGCATCCCCTGCTTTATGGTCTGTGTGACTCTAAATGGACCATCATGTACTAAATGAACATCATGCTGTATTGAAGAAGACTTGAAACTAGAGATTGAGACCATAAACTCATGTTTACAATGTTTACTGAGGTAATAAATCAAGAGAGAAGTAGAGTCATTTTCTCATAGACTTCTATACAACCAGAGGAGTCGCCCCCTGGTGGACATTAGAGAGAATGCAGCTTTATCACAAACAAGTAGTTTAAGTGTTGGAATATGACGAGGTTATGAGTAACTCCTGCTGTGTGACTAGAGACGTGAAGCAGCTGAGGAGAAGCTACGTGAACATCATTCACAGCTTCAGATATCATCAGAGTTCAGCCTGTAATGATGAAATGATGAGGTCGTCCGTCTGCGTGACGGACGACTGACAGCTGAGATCAGAAACGCAGACTGCTGAAACCTTCCGTTATCTTCCTGCTGCACGTTTTCAAACACGTTCATTAAGATCTTTAAAGCATTGCACTCCTCCGCTGATCATAAAAGTGTCAAATTCATCTTTTAAAATATCGAACACATTTTTATCTCCGGATGTTTCCTGAACCTACAGAAGCAGCGCAGACCAGATCCACTCCGTCTGGTCTTACCTTTCACAATAAAAGCCCGAGACATAAACCCTGAACCTGTTCACAGAGGTATTCGGTATTCGATCCTCTGGCTGTGAGAATCTTTTCAAACCATTGTTCAATTGCTTCGTGCGGTTTCTTCGTCACGCCCCGTGTGACTGAAGGCCTTCAGCTGCATTCACACCAAACGTGAAGTAATGGTTGTGTTTCTGTTTCTCACGCAGGATAACGTGAGTTTATTCCAGGAGGAGGAGGAGCCTCCCATCACACCAAGAACAACTCACCAATGACTTCTAACTAACGCCGTCATGTCTGAGTTCATGACGTGATTCAAGCTGCACTCACTGAGTCTATAGTCACACTTTGTATGTAATCGCAGTTCATTGCATCAGTTATTCTCATTGCTATGTGTGTGTGTGTGTGTGTGTGTGTGTGTGTGTGTGTTTCCCTGCAGGATTACAGTGAACCGTCATTTAACTGCTGAATCCTGATCAACCTCTTTCTGCACGCTGCAGTCACGTCAGCCGCTCCCTTTGATGTCGGCGTGTTTTTTCCAGCGTTGGTGGAGGTGGAGTTGATTTGCATACGAAGCTATTCTTGCCTCCTCTTTGTTCTTGCACAGAGTGTGAAGAGAGCAATTGTCTTCATCAGTCACAAGTGTTTATCCGGTCGGTTCGGAGTTAAACTCTTGTGTGGGATTAGTGCCGAAGACGCCGGCGTTGTTCCGTGGTGTCGCTGCAGTGACGTGGAGCAGCGTGTTAGCTCGCGCTATCGGCTCAGGCTGCTCTCCATGCAGATGTTTGATGAAGAAGAAATGTCTTAAAGTCATACTACAGGAGACCGAGTTCCCACCATAACACCACCGCGGCTCCGTACTTCTGTACCCGAAGACAACGCGTTGCCTCACACACACAATCAACACAATACGCCAACGTTTTGAATCGTTCTTCTCGCTAGTTTTGCTTCTCTGTGGTGGTTTTGTGTCTCTTTGTGACTTCCCAACAACACAGAGTAGCAGTAGCTTCAAACAGAAGCTCTTGCCCCGGGGCCACATAACCTTTGGGAACCCTGTAGACCTGTAGACCTGTAGACCAGTAGACCAGTAGACCAGTTCAGTGGTCCATCCATGGCCCAACTCAACAGATGCGGGGCATCAGAAACGGTACCACGCTGCTCGTTTTGATCTTGAGTATAAGTGGAGTGACAGTTCCAGCTTCTTCAGAGCCGTCAGTCCACCAATCACTGCTCTGAGTTAAGAGACGGCGAGCTGTGATTGGCTGGAGCCAAAACGTGTAGCGTCAGCAAGTCACGGAGAGATTATTTGTTCATAGAAATGAGTCTCAGGTGTGACGACGTTAAACGGTTCTGTGCATTTAGCTTTGGCTAACGTTACGCCGACCGGTCACGTCTGAGCGTCTCTGTGGATGTGTAGCAGCATTAACGCCTCAGTAAAGACCCACTGTTAGAACCCTGGTGTGTGTGTGTGTGTGTGTGTGTGTGTGTGTGTGTGGGGGGGGGGGGGGGGTCCCTGAGGACTCAGAGTCCCTGAATATCTGAAACCAAAAGAAAAATGAAAGAAGTTCTTCTGCGTCTGATTATTTTTCTCTCTGTGAATCCACCAGGGAGACACGCATGATGCAGAGATGTTTGTTTTGCTATCTGAGATGAAAAAAAAGTGTGTGTGTGTGTGTGTGTGTGTGTGTGTGTGTGTTCTACAGAAAGAAGACCAGCGTGTCCTTCAGTTTATCATCATGAAAATAAAGGAGCAGCGTGTTCAAGGTGACAGACTATCGTGTGTGTTAACTGCCTGTTAACACACACACACACACACACACACACACACACAGACACACACAGGCTGATTTAGATTATTTTAGGATCAGGTCATTGACGACGCCTACAGTTAATGAACAAGCAGACTTATTTCTCTGAATTTAACCCAAACTGATTGCATGTAAACTGGAGGTTGACCGTTTTTTAACAGGAGGATGAAATAACGACAGTTTGGAGAAGGAAACAGCCGATTGCCGTCATTAAACAGATAGTTCCATCAGAGTTGCGCTAATCTAATAATTATAACTGTTCATAACGAGCTGACCAGAGACAACATGCTTCCATCAGAGCAGCAATCTTCAATAATTCATAATTCCAAAGAACAAAACAACCTTCTAACGCTCACAGTTTACAGACAAAGCTGCCGATTATAAAGTAATCATCAAATCTCACGTTGATGGTGTAGCGGAGCCTCCGTACAAACAGCCGGACGATGCACAGCTCAAATAAACCTGAAGAAGAAGTGAACCTACGTCAGCACGCTGTAGAACCAGACTTCACAGTCTGAAGGCTTCGTGTTGGACCTGCTGTCTCAGTGAACAACGCTGAATGTAGATCAGACCTGAAATGTTCTTTTACCGGCAGAGAAGATGATCCTGCTTCTAAAGATGAAGGAGTAACTCAGGCCTCGTCTCATCTCGTTCTGGACTGTAGAGACTTCCAAACACTGACAGCCAGCAGCCCTTTGAAATGCAAAACCAAAGCAGGCAGCGGAGATCAAAGCAGGTGTTTCCTGTCAGCCGGATCTGATCTGGTGTCAGTCTACGGCTCCTGAACCAGCCGTGAGGCCTCGGCACGCCTCCCGACGTCGTCACACTCGGAGAGGCTCGCCGTCAGCGGGAGAACATCTGGGTTCCTGTGCACAACGGTCCATCTCTGGGTTCTCTGTCTGCCATGAACTCTGTTAATACCGTTACATTTAGTTTCACAAAGGGTTGTCTGGTCCAACTCACCAACATGCTGCAGTTACCTTATTCATTATTCACTCATTTGACTTTGAAAGATATTAAAAACTAAACCGTTGTAAATAAAGCAGCACCACTAACGGCTAACAGGAGGAGAGCTAGTAATGTTAGCAGCACCGCTAACGGCTAACAGGAGGAGAGCTAGTAATGTTAGCAGCACCACTAACGGCTAACAGGAGGAGAGCTAGTAACGTTAGCAGCACCGCTAACGACTAACAGGAGGAGAGCTAGTAACGTTAGCAGCACCGCTAACGACTAACAGGAGGAGAGCTAGTAACGTTAGCAGCACCGCTAACGGCTAACAGGAGGAGAGCTAGTAATGTTAGCAGCACCGCTAACGGCTAACCACTTCAGTTACATCATGATGCCTTCAGGCTCAAAAATGTAGTTTTGGTGATAAACTTGAATAAATCCAGTAGTTTGAAGGAGATGTTTACACATGAATATAAAATAGATATTAAAGATGAGTTATGAGCTGTTTAACTTCTAACACGAGCTCTAAACACATTATTATTATCAGTAAAGATAATAATGATGAGATGTTTTATGAAGAGGAAAACACTATAAATTACTATAACAAAGTAAAAAGACAACATTTATTGTTTTCGGTGGTTTACGGACTTGACTTTTAGGACGGTGAGATAATAAATACTGTGGATGCTTGTAGAGCAGCAGAGAGATCTGTCTCTGTTGATTATTAGTATTAGAGGCAACACAACTCAAATGTAAAAGTCACGTTTGCTCCTTTATTTCTTTTGTGCTGATCGGATGCGTTGCTGCTCTACGGCGGTTGTTCTGGAGCTCTTTGCTACGTCGTTCCCAAAGTGTTCAGAGTCCTGCAGTGAGGGCGAGTCAGTGAACGCCACACGGCGTGGCCCCTGCTTCTCTGAGCTTCAGGCCAAAACAGCAGAGATCTCTTTGATCTGACTCTGCTGTGTCTCAGCCAATCAGGAGCCCGATAGCTGCCGGCTTTGACCAATCACTGTCTCCTGCAGAGAGAGAGAAGAATGATGGGAGACAGTACCAGCTGAATAACGAGGTGACGGAATATCAGTCCGTAGGGCTGTTTGAGACATCTTTGTCTTCTTCTTCTTCTGATCCACTGTGAAAGGTAATCAGACTGCAGGTAACAAGTGGACCCAGTACGTTTCCTGTGAACACTGACTTTTATTTTGAAAAGACAACAACTGTAGTGAGCGGACCTGAGACGTCGTAGAGCGCCGCCGAGTGGAAAACAGGAAGTGACACGATAAGCGATGCGTCTTTAACAATCCAATCAGACCTCCACTGAAACCTCATCGGTTTACATCTCAAAACCATTTCCTTCAAGTCCAACGTCTCATTTCTTTAGAAGAATAAATGCTTTTTTTTATCGGCACTTTGGAAAAAAGTTTCCTTCTCGCCGAGTCCTCGCCGGTGACTTTGCTTCGCTCGCCTTGATCACCGCTCGACTTTCACAAAGCGAAGAGGCGGCGGCCATCTTTTTCTCAGAAAGTGGGACGATGATGTTCAGGCAGCCGGTGATGGATGAGAAAGATTCTCCCATCTTTTATATTGGTATTCTTAGACTGACCCAACACACACACACACACACACACACACACACACACACACACACGTGTCGTTGTATAATCGTCTGGTGGAGGTTGCCGTGTCTTTGGGCTCTGAGTCGGGATGGATCCTCTTCTCGTCTCCTGTAACTTTGAGCAAAGTTAAACCAAAGTTGAGGTGAGAGTGACGTCTCTCTTCTTCTCTGTTCTTCGCCCTCAGGAGCTTCCTTTCTGTTTCCCACGTGAGGTATTTAGGAGAGAGGAGAGGAGAGGAGAGAGGAGATGATTGAGAGCACAAAGTGAAAACAACCCGAGGACGGCGGGAGCTGTCGTCCTCGGGTGACAGATGTATTCTGTATTTAGCGAGTAATACGCTAATAAACGAAGTCTTGAAGGCCTCATCTCTTTCCTTTGACAGTTTGAAGACGATTATTTAAATAGTGGAAGGAAAGAAGGGAAGGAGAACAGGAAGCAAAACAAATAAAGTAAAAAAATCTTTACGTAGCAAGTAAGGAAACATGGTTATTAGGATCTAAGGAGGTAAAAAAGCTTCATGGAACAGAACAAGGAAGCAGGAAGCAGGAAGCTTTCTGATTAACAAGCTGGAAAGTCTCCTAGGAAGCAAGAATTCATGTTCTGACTTAGGAAGCTACAGAAATGATCCTTTTAAAGGTGAAAAGTGGAGGATTCCTAATGAGAGGAGAGAGGAGGAAGGAGGACTAGGACCAACGTTTTAGATTAAGCAAGGCAAGGAGACATGCAGAGAAGGGAGAATAGTTTACTAATTAGGGAGCAAGGAGGAAGGAAGCATATGTTTAAGGAGAGAAGAAATAGAAGGAGAGATAATCTTTTTAGGGAGAAATGAAAGAGGAAGCTGTCTAATTGGGTCACAAGGAGGAAGGAAGCCTCGTAGGAAGCATCCAAGCATCCTGAGCAAGGAAGAAGGAAGCTTAAACAAAGGAAGCAGAAGATTCCTAATTTAAAGAAAGAACCTTCCTAGTTTTGAGAAACAGAAAAGGAAAAGAAGGAAGGAAAACATTTTGTGATTAGGGAGCAAGGAAGGAGGACGCAGTGAGAGAAGAAGAGTCTGAGCGGTGCATTCAGGGGCCGCTGGAAAAAACAGAAACTAACAGAAACACAAACTCAACAATCTGTCAAACAAATCCTGAGTGTAACATTTCTCCTGAGGCAGAGACAGCGCTATCACACACACACACACTCACACGCACACTCACACACACACACACACACTCACACACACACACACACGCACGCACACACTCACTCACTCACTCACTCACTCACTCACTCACTCACTCACTCACTCACTCACTCACGCACGCACGCACACGCGCGCACGGACGCACGCACACACGCGCACACGTGCACGCACACACACACAGTCCGGTGTTATCTCTCAGCCACATGTGTGTGTGGGAGGCCGGCGTTTCGAAACCCATTTAAATTCCGATATCAGGCGTCAGAGCTTCACGCTGCAGCCTGACATGTTTCTCTGTCCGTCCTTTATTTATGGAAACCAGAATAAGTTTGTGTCGCAGGTCAGAGAAACTCTGTTTGTGTGTGTGTGTGTGTGTGTGTGTGTGTGTGTGTGGGTGTGTGTGTGTGGGTGTAGGTGTGTGTGAGTGAGTGTGTGTGGAGGACGTTTATTATTTTATAAAGATTTCACCTTCCTTGTCACATTTCCTCCTTAAATAGGAAGCTTCTGTCTTCTTTGCATCCTAACATATAATCTTCCCTTTCTTCCTTTCAAAATAAAACCCTTCCTCCTGAAGTGCAGCCTCCCTCTTTTTTCCCAAACTAGGAAGCTCCTGATCTCTCTGAGCGTTGTAATTAGGAACCTTGCTCCCTCACTTT
The DNA here is from genome assembly GCF_910591455.1 of Pholis gunnellus. Lineage (NCBI taxonomy): Eukaryota > Metazoa > Chordata > Actinopteri > Perciformes > Pholidae > Pholis > Pholis gunnellus. Next base: position 778,559 of record NC_136528.1, read on the forward strand.
GAGGCCTTTCTCTTTATTGTGTCCTTTTCCATAAAAGGACTCTTGTTTCTGAAGCTTCCTTGTTCGGTAACTAGAATGCTTCCTTGTAAGGCTGCAAGGAAACACAGGTGTATCCTTTTATTCTCCGCAAGTATTTTCAGCATTTTATTTGTACAATATAGCACTTTTCATACAAACATTTATGCTTTAATACAGGGGGTCCAAGCTTCTTTCACTGAGGGCCACATACAGAACAATAGACGAGGGGCGGAGCCTCTCACTCGAGGGATATCGCCTCACCTCTAGAGTGGTAAATGTAGGTTAACAGGTTGGCAGCTCATTCTCCAAACAGCAGGCTCTGATAGCTTCTGAGTCAGGATGGGGATCCCCCTTCACAGCACTGTATAAAGGGGACCATAAGGGGACAATAAGGGGACCATAAGGGGACAATAAGGGGACAATAAGGGGACAATAAGGGGACAATAAGGGGACAATAAGGGGACCATAAGGGGACAATAAGGGGACAATAAGGGGACAATAAGGGGACAATAAGGGGACCATAAGGGGACAATAAGGGGACCATAAGGGGACACTAAGGGGACAATAAGGGGACCATAAGGGGACACTAAGGGGACAATAAGGGGACCATAAGGGGACAATAAGGGGACCATAAGGGGACAATAAGGGGACCATAAGGGGACCATAAGGGGACACTAAGGGGACCATAAGGGGACAATAAGGGGACCATAAGGGGACACTAAGGGGACAATAAGGGGACCATAAGGGGACAATAAGGGGACAATAAGGGGACCATAAGGGGACAATAAGGGGACCATAAGGGGACACTAAGGGGACAATAAGGGGACCATAAGGGGACAATAAGGGGACAATAAGGGGACAATAAGGGGACCATAAGGGGACAATAAGGGGACCATAAGGGGACACTAAGGGGACCATAAGGGGACACTAAGGGGACCATAAGGGGACACTAAGGGGACCATAAGGGGACAATAAGGGGACCATAAGGGGACAATAAGGGGACCATAAGGGGACAATAAGGGGACAATAAGGGGACAATAAGGGGACAATAAGGGGACGGGTGTATTTCAAGTTTGTTATGCAAATAGGTTATTGGGCTTATTAACACATGAATACTGTGCAGTATATTAACTCACCTCTATGGCTGGCAGGTCAGGAGTAAGTTTGGCGGTTGAGATGCGAAGGACATCACAGAGATGGCTGTCGGCCATTTTGCTTCTCAATGTGCTTTTTGTTCAGAGTTAACAGAGAAGACGTTTGCTCACATACGTCTGTTGAGCCGAACAGACTCGTCTCATCAGTCGGGTAGGAGAGAAGCTGATGTTGATTCTTCACAGAATTCTCACTGTGTTTCTGGACATGCTAACGTTGAATTCCTGCATTTATTCCCGGCACATTATACCTGCGACTTTAGTGAGGCTCCGTCTGAGAAAGGTTTCCCGTGGCGGGCAATGAGTTGAGCTACCTCGTAGCAGCTATTGTGGCTTTTTCTTGTGTTTTGTTAGGACGGCAAAAATACTGTTGTTGAGCGAGCTGGCTAGCTGCCGTTTGCTTAACTTTCTGTTCTCGCTCGGCACCAGTGTAGGACGTGTCATCATCCGAAGCTAAACTTTTCTTTGATCGCTCTTATTTCGTGGAGAAGCTGCTTTTGTTCAACACAGTAACTCCACCTAGTGGTGAAACTAAGAAGTACAAGCGCGAGTTTCATGTGTGGGGCATATTCCATTATATTTGTAGAATTTGCTGCAGGCCAATTCAAAATGGACCACGGGCTGCAATTGGCCCTCGGGCCGTAGTTTGGACACCCCTTCTTTAATATATACAGAATATATGTCTATATATTCTGTCTATATATATATATATATATATATAGACAGAATATATGTCTATATTAAAATGAAGCTCCAAGGCAACGATGTCTCATTTGTTGAATGCCTTTTGCCTCGACTCCTCTCTCCTCCCGTCTCTTCCTCGCCTCCGCTGCTCGCGTCTCCCGTGGGCGGTGCTAAGACACGAGGAGAGGAGGCGAGGAAAGGAATCAAGGGGACATTATATCGTAGTAAATAGTAGCTAGAACACTTCAGTATTTCCTAACTAATTCCTCTCTCCCTATTTAAGAAGCTGCTTCCTACCTTCCTCCATATCTATAAGGGTTTCCTACTTCCTTGTGTCCTTACTACGTAGCATCCTCTTTTCTTTCTCCTTTACGAGGATCCTTGTTCCCAACCTGGAAGCCTCCTTACTTGTTCCCTAACTAGGATACTTCACTTTTCCTTGATCCCTAATTAGAGAGCGTCCGTCGTCCTTCTCTCCCGAAACAGGAAGCTTCTTTCTTTCCAGCTCAACAACTGAAGGTCTTTACTTCCCTTCACTATGAGGAAACTTACCTCTCCTTGCTTCCTAATGAGGAAACTTCCTTCCTCAAATAACTAGGAAGCTTCACTCTTTGTTGCTTCTGAATTAGAAAAAAACTTTCTTCCTTGTTCTGTTACTAGAAAGCTTCCTGTATCCCTCTTCATAACTATTCTAACAAGGCTTCTCTGTTAAACTCACACACACACACACACACACACACACACACACACACACACACACACACACACACACACAGAGCCAGGTGGTGTTTGAACACACTCCTCTCATATTTCACTCTGAATTTGGGGAGCGTGTTGCGTAACGACCTGCAGGATTGTATCATTATATCGTCGTTATCTTCATCGCCGTGTGATTTCCGCTGCTGCATCCACCTCTGCAAGTCCTTCAAAAGTTTCCTCTTGAAGCTCCTGCTGTGTGTGTGTGTGTGTGTGTGTGTGTGTGTGTGTGTGTGTGTGTGTGTGTGTGTGTGTGTGTGTGTGTGTGTGTGTGTGTGTGGGATCTTAAGGAGTCTGAGAATAAAAGGTTTGAAACGAGACTCGGGGTCGGTCTCATTTGGCTACAAACAAACTGAATAGAGAGAGACGCTTCATTGGATAAAAGTTTGTCAGAGGTCACTCAGCTCGCTCTCAACCAATCAAATGTTTAGCGGCATCTTGCTTTTGTGTGTCATTTGTACGTCATGTAGTCTGCACTCACTTGTTGAAAGCATCTCATAGTTAATCAGCAGCGTTTACATTGCAAAGTGTAAAAATGTGAGACAGAGCGCTGAGTCAAACAAACAGGTTTAGTAAGAAGTAAGAAAGGTGACAAACACAGGACATTCACCCAGAAGACAGCTGTTCAAGTCCAGCATGAAACCAACACTTAAATGATGATTTACGTAAAACAACGTTTAAGTTGATAATTGCACCTTTGACTGATATTTGTTTACGTGACGTTTTCGAGAATGTTGTTTTACATAACAACCGTTTTACATAACGCTGTGTAAAGTTATGACATCACATCGTGAGTGATGATGACCTGCTGGTTGTGAAGCTGAAGACGTGTGCGTTTGATTCGTCATCCTGGCTCTGCCCTCCTGACGGTGAGGTGTGCACAGCGTCACCTTCCACCTCCTTCCGTCTGCTCCGTCCTCCAACACGACGTGACCTCACCGTGGTTGGTGACTTCGCCAGCGTCGTCTGTGCGTCACAGTGAACGTCCACTGTGGACGTTGTGGCTGCGATCATACAAACCGTAATTCTTGTTCATCTTCTTGATGTTCTCTTGGAGGCTCGAACACGAACAGATCCTGATTCCTCTAATGGGATTTGTTTGGGTTTATACATTTCTCTATTTTGTTTTTGTTGTATTTTCATGTTTTATTTGATTCTGGCAGCTGTTGAACAGAAACATGTTGGTCTTTGATTTCTTTTTTCCTGACAGTTCGATGCTGCAGCGGCAGATGAAGCTGCTGGTCTGTGATATGTGTGGCTGATGAAACCCTGATGTAACGTGAACCCTCAGAGCTGTTTGTGAAGTCTTCAGCTAAACACCGCCAGGACGTCGCTGCACTGCAGGCAGCTCGGTGCCCCGTTTCATTTAGTCCTCAACTCCCACGGCCAGGTTCAAACGTCCGTACTCAGTGTGTGTGTGTGTTTCAGAGAGCGTGTCTCAGTGTGTGTTTGACCACAGAGTGTGTATTCAACTTCAGATGTTCAAAGTTCAACCTGTAGAGCTCATTTCAAAGCAGCGTTCCCTCTCAGGATCATGTAGAACTGAACTGAGGTCAGTGACGGACTCAGTTTATATTCAGCTCTGTTTCCAGTTTCACAACAGGAAACGATGACCTCACATTTGAACTGAAACACTGCAGGAACATGTTCTCTCAGAAAAATACGTATTAAAGCAAAGAGCGTTTGAGACAGTCGGGCAGCGAGCCAAAGGGAACTCCACTTCTGTGGGACTGTTGGCATCGGAGTGTGCATGGTTTCATTAGTGTGTTTGTGTCATTTAATATTTATTTACACTTTGGTTTATCACCAAACACCTGCAGCACTAAAGACATTCCCATCAGCCCCAGCTGTACTATTTTTTTTAGCTAATTAGCTAATGTTTACATGCTAACACGCTAAGCTAAGATGGTGAACATTATACCTGTTGAACATTGACACGTTAGCATTGTCATTGTGAGCATGTTAGCATGCTGATGTTAGCTTTAGACTCTCGTCATACTTCTGAAAATGTGAACCAGCACCATATTCCAATATTTCATGACTAATCAGCAGTCAGTCAATTATCTTCCCCTTTAAAAAGATCGGAACTCATTTCTACTTGTTGTTTTGCAGTAATCTCTCATATTAAGGGTTTTTCAAGTGCAAAGTTTGTCGTTTTTTGGTTTCCTTTTGTTCTGAGTCTTTGTGTTGGACCTGTGTGATGAATGAATCAGACCAAAACCAGCCGTCTTCTGGCGTTTCGTCGCCGCCCCGCTGTCTCCATCATCTGCCTCCTGTGGATGCAGAACAAACAGCGTTAGCGTTCGTTAGCCTCCCGCGGGCCGAGCTTCATCTTGAGCCGAGGATGAGGAGCTAATGAGACTGTTTGGGATCTCCTGCTGCCTGAACATCCACATCACCGGCCACCACCGCTGGAGCTCGTGTGTTCGATATCACAAACGCGAGAGAAAAATACCGTTTGAAAAACATGTAAAAGAATAACTTTTTAATTTAATAGATTAATTTAATCAAGTCATAAAAGTAGTTCAACATTTTGGAAAATATGTTTGTTTTCTTATGTTCTTGCTGATAGCAGAGCTGTACGACAACATATTAGGGCTGTTGTAGATAAAAAAAGAAATAATTATGAAGAAGAACTTTTGACGAGGGAAAAGAAACGCCATCTGAATTATTGTTATTATGGTAAAGACGTCCTCTGAGTCAGGCGAAGGTCCGGAAAGATGATATTTCTGTGTTCTTTTATGAACATAGATCATTACTCATATTGTAGAAGTTACAGGAAATAGAGAAAAATAAACTTCTATCTTTGACAACACAAAGTCGGGTGTTTCTTTTTTTATTTATTTCCTCATAAATACAAGACTTTAATCTCAGATTTCTTTCTCTCTCAGAATATTCTTCCATCCCCAGGCTCCGTAATTATAATGGTTGTTTTGTACCTACACTTGCTCTAATATGCCGCTGTAGAGCTGAATCCAGACGTATAAATCATACGTTTGCACAAAAAACATCAGTGCACATTGTCCCTCATCAGCTGCTTTTTAAAGGAAGAGTTCACAGTGAGAATGTGAACACCTCACTCAGACCTCAGACCAGCGTGCACACGGTTTTAGCTGCGATATCTGCAGGTGATGATGATGATGATGATGATGATGATGATGATGATGAGGAGGAGGAGGAGGAGGAGGAGGAGGAGGAGGAGGAGGAGACTGAATATAAGTTGTTGTTTTTAGGGAGTTTGAATTGCAGTCTACACAGTGCTCTGTAAAATACCAGTCAAAGGCGCAATTATAAACTTAATTTAAATGTATTTAAATGAGTTATTATTACTATTATTTATTATCACTGTTACTATTATTATTATTGTTATTATTATTATTTACATTTGAGCGTCATCTCCCTGTTAATGATTTTTTCATTTGATCCTGAATCACTTTGTAAAGTCCTTTTCATGAATGATTCGTTGGTCATCCTTCTAACGGTCAATAATAATAATAATATTAATAATTGAGATTTTACCACCACGTTGGTTTACAGGCGATGAGTTATTGGGACGTCCTCTCACAGCTTCGTGTTGGAGTTGAAACGAGGCTCGTGCTCCACGGTGAGCTTTATAAAACTGATTCACACACACTTACCCTCCGGTGGATGGAGAGGTGAACTCATTATGATGGAGGCTGACACAGAAAATATGAGTCACACAGAGTTCAATGAGGAAAAATGTACACCTGAGGTAAAAAACGGTTTGTTTGATGGAAACACCAGCTCCATCTCAAGCTCATTGGATTTCCCCACAGAGAGACAGATGGGGATGTTGATCACTGGGGACTTGGACCTGTCTCTCTCTCTCTCTTTCCCATCATGCATTGCTGCAAGCAGGACTCACCTCTGCTCACCTTGAGTTGTAATGAAGAAAGGAAAAAGGAATGGCATCTAAGAGCAGCAGTTCAGTGGGGAAATAACTATTGAAATGATTGATCAAAAGATCAGATGATTATTCAGTTCAAGTGGAGAGAAAGAAGTGTTTCAGGTCCCCTCTTTGATAGGTAGACATGCGTTAGGGTTACAAGACCTCTCTTGGCAGCTTTTATTATTTAATTTGCATTTCTATTCAGAAAAAAATAGAACGGAAACTTTTCATTTAATTTTTTTTCTATTTCTTTTCTCTTAATGACCAGAAACAGAGGTCCACCCTTGGTTGGAGTAGAATCACAGTCCACTGTTGGTAGTGTAGGCATGCGTGTGTGTGATGGATGCACTGTGGAGCCTCAGGTAATAATAGCCATGATGGATTCTCACCTGGAGCTGCGAGCTGCGGCTCAGTCCAGGAAGATAAAGATGTGTTGGAGCTCCTGCTGCTGCTTGGCTTCGGGGGGGGGGGGGCATGAGCCCTGGGGAGATATTAATGACAGCCCCCCCCCCCCCTATATATACCACCACACCATTGGTCATCTGCTAACAACACTGTTTTTAGGGCAGGAGCATCAATCAGCGTGACTCCCAGAGAAACGGTGTGTTTTTGAGTTATTAATGACGGATAACATCAACCTCTATGAGACAGCCTCAGTTTCACGTCGTCTTAATATGAAATCTTGACTTTAATATAAATGATTCAGGACTTAGAAACAAATGCTCGGGACTGAATCGCTTCAGTCGTGCAACATTTTCCTATGAAAGTCTCAGCAACTTGTGTCATTTTCCGCTCGTTACATGCAAACAAACTCCATAAGATTAAGGAAAAGATTGCGAAATACTTAGGTAGGGTTTAGGAAAATATCGTGGTTTGGGTTTAAATAACTACTTATCTTGTTGGTTTGTTAGCATTATGTGAGGAGCATTTGTAGTTCTTGTTCATTCACATATCTGATAATTTGCAGCGTATTTCGGCTCTTTGTGGACAGTTTTCACATGTGAGCATGTCGCCCTGTGTACTTGCCACAGCAGTCGGGTTTCTCGAGTTAGAAGCAGACGGTTGTTGTCAAAATATTGTTCTCTGGACTTGGTGTCGGTTTGACAGATCAACGGTGGACTGACGGACATTGTTTTTATAGTTCCTCCATCTTCAGCCAAGTCTTGTTTTAAATGACTGGATGTTCTGCTGGTCGATCTGAATTTGTTGGTATAACAGAGCTTATAAGTCTTACTATCTGTTTTTGCTGTGCAGAGATCGTGTTCAGAGTCATTTGTTGGTGCAGCAGTAAAAACTTTGCAGGGCAGCGGAGATATTTCAGATGTTTGGCGGCGCTCCGCGGGGACGAGCGAGCCGGCCTCTCTCCGTCTCCGCCGTCCTGTTTTTAGCTCCGGAGTGTCTGGAGACGCTGCTGTGATTTATTCAGCCTCTCTGCTGCTGCTGCCGCTGCTCAGGTGAGAGTCCGCTGCAGCAGCAGGATGGATGAGCGGCTGTCACGGCCGCTGAAAGGAGTTCAAGTGTCAGATGAGTGACTGCTGAAAGAAAAGCCCCGTGTCCCTTCTGGTGGTTTTATTTATGATTATTTTGATCAATAATACAATTTTTCATTGATTTTAGCGACAAAAAAATGTGGACAAAGGTGGCAGTGTCTCCGACCACCAGACTCCCTTTAAGAAAACCTCTAACTCTACTGCAGCAGTCTGCCCCTCCCAGTCCTGGTTCTGGTTCTACGGTGCCCCCCCCAGTGTTAATTCAGTGCCTTTGCAGGAAGTAGTTTGCCCGTAATGTCGACCAGAGTTCATCCCTCATAACAGACTTGCAGTTAGCGTTTGGTTTAGTTTGATGTTGTTGCCCAGTAATAACCGTGAGCCATGATTTGTTTGCCGTACTCAACCACGCTTTAACGGCCATGTTCCATTTAAATCTTGAGATCACAATTATTTATCACAACAATTAATGAGGAAATATTTTATCGTTAACCATCAGAGTGTAAATAAAGTTTTACTGACTCAGTAGAACACGTGTTTCTAGTCTCTGATCTCTGATCATGTTTCATTGTAATCATCAGAGGAGAGCTAGTAACGTTAGCAGCACCGCTAACGGCTAACCAACGGCGGTTCAGTGACATCATGATGCCTTCAGGCTCTGCTCAGTGAACATGAGTACTGGCTGAAGGAACATTATAACGTTATCATGATGTGTTCACATGTAGTCTGTAAAATGTAGTTTTGGTGATGAACTTGAATAAATCCAGTAGTTTGAAGATGTTTTCACATTAATATAAAATAGATATTAGAGATGAATTATGAGCTGTTTGACTTCTAACACGAGCTGTAAACTCATTATTATACTTCATTAAAAATAATAATGAAGAGATTTATTTATCAATAAAAATACAATCTTCTATTTCCTTATTTGAATTGTGTGTTTTCATGAAGAAAGAACACGATGAATAACTATAACAAAGTATAAAGATAACATTTAATATTTTTGATGGTTTACAGACTTCAGAGCGTTGAAATGATATTTGGGACGATGGATCCTTGTAGAGCAGCTGCTCTCATCAAACATCAGAGAGATCTGTTAATATGGATCATTGATGATCAATAATGAACCGTGATCAGGGACCTCTGGTCTCCTCTGCTGATCTGATCCAGAGGGTTCTGATCCGTTTCCTGAGGCTCTAACGCGACGTGTTCTCTTCTCTCTGAGAGATTTTTACCAAGTGTTCCTTTTTAGACCGGAGGCTCTCTGGTGTGAATTTAATCCCCGAAACCTCCCCAGAGTTGTCGCGGTGCTGGTTTATCCTCTCAGCACCGTACGGCTACAAGACGTGAGGAAGTCTGACTGTATGAAATCTATTAGGCAGAAGTCACATGTCTTCAGTTCTCCTCCTCCCAGTCAAATAAAAACACGGTTCACATCTTTATTAATTCCTTCTCTCTTCTCTCTCGTCTTCTCTCAGACTTTCTTCTTCACATTTTTCCTCCTAACTCCCGTTTCGGCATTTATTTTCGGTCGCCCCGCGGCAAGGATACGGATAAAAGGATTAACTTTATCATCTACCAGTTTAGAGCTCTTAAACTCAGCCTGACGGCCCCCCTGAAAATTGACTAGATGGATGCCAGAGAGGCTCCATTCAATCCCAGTTAAATTCATTTCCCCCTCGTTTATTACACTGAGGGACGCTGCTGTTTGAGGCCCGGAGAGTTTGAAGGCTGAAAGAAAACCGAAGCAGTAAACGCACAAACAGTATGAGCATGTAGGGTGTGATGCAGACCACTGTAAGCTGCAGTAATCTTTACTTTTAGAAAGATAATCGACCGAATGATATTTATACGTCTGTGAGTTTTACTGGTGGAGACCAAAGCAGATATATAAACTATATATCTACACAATGAGTCATCTTACTCATGCACTTTGTTTGGTCATGTGTGTTTTTTAAGTTGATAATTATTTCCCTAAAACTTCCCAGAATGCATTGCTCCCTGGTTCTTTGAGGCTGCTGGTAAGTAGAAACTCTAAAGTAACAAATAGGATTCCAGCTACAACTATGAGAAGGTAGTCGAGTCTAAACACAATAAAATACGATAAGTATCACACATGAAACACATTTCATGTGTGAAAACATCTAAAGCAAATCAATTCCTTTAGTCTCAAACCTTCTGCTGCGTTTTATTTCTTTGTATAAGTCTCATCGGTGGAACAAACAAACATGAGTAAACCACACACGTCAGCTGCAGCTCATCACCGACACCCACTCTGTTCCCAGCAGATGTCACTGTTACATAATGAGTCTCTGATGCAACACACACACACACACACACACACACACACACACACACACACACACACACAGTGGATGTAATTCATGTTTTTATGATGCTGATATTGTTCATGATTGATCTCATGATTTTATTTCAGACACAGTTGATGACATAAGGATTCTAGGGTTCGGGGATATTTACTTATATTTCCCTTTCCTACTTGATATTTATAAATTCTTTATTCAATTCTTTTCTGCCATCAACAAAGTCTGTTTTTGGTTCTGAGCTGTTTTGCTCTCGATGTCCTCATCGCGGTGAAACGTGGTGAAAGAAGTCTGTTTGTGTTTCCCTCCTCCTCACCGTGCGCACACGTTTCCACGGTTAATATTATATCCAAACCTCTTCCCCTCTTTCATTGGTACCTTTGTTTCCCAGCAGCCTCTTCACATCCAGCCGGATGCTGAAGTCTCACTGTGTCTCCAGTCAGAGTTCGGTGGAGGACGTTGGTTGGTACGATGGTCAGTGAAGCCTCTGAATCAGAAGAAAACAAACCAATCAGAGCTTTGTAGGCGGGATTAAGGACGAGTAACGAGCAAACCTTAAATCCACACATTTCTTCAACACTCACTTCTGAGTCAAGTTAAAAAGCTGAAGTGAGGGTTGAGATTGTTGTGACTGCACCAATACTTTGACCGTTTCCTTGATTAGAAAGAAATGTGCCGATGAGACTGTTTCCACATTCTGACTTCTGGCTTTAATATATATATATATACAGGTATATATAATAATATGTAGGTGCATTGTTAGCGATGGATTGTCTGGTTGTCTTGTCTTCACGGTTGATGTTGACTCGCTGGTAAGAAGAAAGAGTTCTGGTTCCACTGGGGATTGATCCCAGGACCTTCTGCGGGTAAAGCAGACGTGACGACCAATACACGCTCTCGAACCAAATCAAATCGGTACATAAATGTGGTTCTGATTGCAGTTTACTCAAATATTGTTTGTCAAATATTTGAGTGTTTGAGTGTCATGAGTCCGTGCTGTTGTACTGACATGATCTTAGGTCTCAACAACACAACACTGAGTTATTTGTGCATCCTATCAAAACCACATATTAAAGCTTTTTAGGTTCTCATCCACAACCTTGAAGTTCTTAGTCCGATCCTTTAAATACCAGCTTTAAGGTCCGGGTTGATGAAGACTAGAAGAAGCTCGTCAGGTCGTTAGAACTGAGAGTGTTGTTTCCTGATGAGAGAGAAACAGAAGCGCCAGCATGTGACTCTGTCACCTTGTCCATGTGACGCTCTGCGATGTTAGATAATATTTAGATATGAAAGATAAGACTTACAGGAGCAACGTGACCTTCTGCAGGCAGGTGATGTGCACATTCAGCTGATTGAAAACTTGATATCACACGTGACAGTGAGGATTAATGAGAGCTGCTCCGCTGTGACTCCCTCTGCACCGCCAACGGTCTAAAGAATAGTCCGGCTTTCATCCATCAATGATCATCTTTCTAGCGTCTGCTCTCAGCTAGTTAGTCTGTTATTGTTCACCTTGTGTGAGTCGTGTGAAGACAAATAAATGACAACTAAGTCATCTCTTCATAGAGTTGAAAGACCTTAAAGTTTGAGATCTGTCACAACAAACAAATGCGATGCACACGCTGTGTGAAGAAAACACAGATTGAATCACACACAGATAAGTTAACAGTTGGAGTATCTTCAGTCTCTCAGCGTCTCTCTGTCTGCAGAACAACAGCAGTTAGTAGAGAGATAACACACACACACACACACTGCGCTGTCACAGAGCTGTGTTTACCCCCGAGGCCTCTGCACACACACACACACACACACACACACACACACACACAAACACACACACACACACACACAGATCTCGTCAGTATTGCATGAAAACCTCCAACATGTCTCTTATGAGGATGTATACGAAGCAGCTTTGTTTTCAGTCAGTATGTCGTCCTGAGACCAGACGTAGCGGTGTGTGTGTGTGTGCACGTGTAGAGATGCGTATCGATGGCTGCAGCATTGATCTGCCAGATGTGCAATTGTGTTGCAGTCTTTCAAATGACACTTTTGCTCCACTGACTTCAGCGTTTAAAGCGGTGCCTCCTCCGAGATAACATGATGAACCAGTAAGAGACACCAAACCTGGAGACAGAGGAGATGTCTGCAGGACAAACGTCTCGGTTCAAACTAACCTAGAGAAAACTGTCTGTACATTCATGGCTGCACTGCAAACTGGAGCTGCTTATAGCGAGACTTATATTATTTTGGTATAATCCTTCATTTGTTGACCTCACAACTGACATAAGACAGCTGGTAAGAAGAGAGACTTGTGGTTCCACTGGGGATTGAACCCAGGACCTTCTGCGTGTAAAGCAGACGTGATAACGACTACACTATGGAACCTCTTTGATGGGGTTCTCTCTAACCAACCGGTACAAATTGTTCTTCTGAAATCTGGAACGTTCAATAGTCCAGTGATTGAGAACAGTGATCCAAGCTGTTTGTGCTGGAACAGCTTTTTCTATTACTGAGGAAATGTTGGTCAGGCAACATTTAGCTTTGTCTTAGTTAATAGAACAGAAATACTTTATTCGACTCCGCAATTGATTTTAGACCTTCAGTAGTATGACGTATCTGTAAAACAGACACATCCATCATGGACGGACTGGCAGGGTTGAAGAATTGGAGGCTTTCTTGTTAGATTTAGAGACTTTGAAGCTGGAGCTGCTAGCTGCTGTCATTTTAAAATTGTCTGCAGCACTATGCTGAGTTTTGAGGTCAGATTGTTTTTAACCTCTTCAACTCCCCTCCTATTTTGGAGCAACAACGCCTAAAATGACAAACCCAAATTAAAGTGGCTGTATCTTCTGAACCACTCTGACTATATGCATAAATGAGGTCTTTCTTGAAAGAGAACCCCCTAAGGTTCCTTGTGAAAGTGTCTGTAGACCTGTAGGTCATACAGAAACAGAGCAGTGGGCCTTTGAAGTCAGTAAAAATTAAGATTTGTGTCCGCCTAAAATAAAAAAGTAGCTTTCAGTATAAATAACTGCCTTTGGCTGAATCTGTACCGGTAAAGGGCAGCATAGGGCTGTAACTACACTATCAGTAAACACCTGCCTCAAATTTGAAGAAGATTGGACAAAGTATGACCGTTCTACAGTGTTCCTCCATGAAGAGATCCAGGAGCTCTAAAGGACATTTGGAGATCCAAATGGACACATGATAACCAAATGATATTCTGACACACTAAAGGTGTTTTTTCCTTCACATTTTGCTATTATATTATTTCCCTTTTATTTTTAGCCATAGCAAATTGCAAAAACTAAGTATATATGGTGGAAGACGTGGTCTGTAAGTAGCAGACTTGCTGTGCGTGATAGCCACGACCGAGCGCACGGCCGAGTATGCGAGCAGCTCCGTTACGCGAGACTGTTTACTCCTCCAGCACAGCTCAATGTGCACATGCAATACATCGTTAGAAAGCCTGAAGTCTCCTCTAGACGAAGGGCTTGACACGCCTAAACGTATCGCTAGCTGTTACTCATGAAATGCAGTCAAACAAAAACAGAGCAAATCCACGTTTTCAGGGCAGGTGAAGACAGCTCGGTCTCCTGGCTTCAATACTTTACTGTCAGTGAACACACAACGCTGAGCCAGATGCTAACATAGTGCAGTGTTGAAAACCGGCGTCATTATGATCGCCAAGGTCATCTTTAGACACAGACATACCATAATGAAGCATCAGAAAAGAGCCGAAAATAAAAAGTGAAAAATAATGACCGTGTTGGCTGACTGCTTATATCAATAATTACTCGGTTTGTTCTATAAGTACCAGCGTTTTCTGCAGCCGCTAGCTCCATGGTAGCATCCGCTAGCACATTTACTAGTAAAATCGGGTCTGTACTGTATCTTTCGCCGTCGAAATGCTGCAAGACCCGACTTGCAGCGGTCATGGCAACTTTGGACAGTGTGTGTTTGGGCTCCTTTTGTGAAAAATCCGTCAGGAATAAAAGAAAATTGATGCTTTCTTCGCAAAGATGAGGACTTTTTGCATGCTGGGATACTAAACACGGCCATGTTTTGTGACGTAATTTTCGTAAGCAAGCCGTAAGAACGGAAGGGGAAGGGATCGCAGACGCCGGCGTCCTCGCGGAGTTGAAGAGGTTTTAAAATCTAGAATACTCTTGACAGTTTCTCAAGATTATCAACACTGTTTTTAAGTTTTCTTCAGGTTCAAACTAACCTAGAGAAAACTGTCTGTACATTCATGGCTGCACTGCAAACTGGAGCTGCTTATAGCGAGACTTATATTATTTTGGTATAATCCTTCATTTGTTGACCTCATAACTGACATAAGACAGCTGGTAAGAAGAGAGACTTGTGGTTCCACTGGGGATTGAACCCAGGACCTTCTGCGTGTAAAGCAGACGTGATAACGACTACACTATGGAACCTCTGTGAAGAGATGATCTCTAACCAAACAGGAAGAGGTGGTCTTAGTCATTGGATTATGTTTCTAAAAACAGTCATGCATATGTTGTACCTGTAGTTGCAGCATTATTCTGTGTTGGTTGTGGTAGATTTGTTGACAGCTGAGGGTAGACAGCAGATCACTCTTATTCCTTATCTCTGGTGCCACCTTTGGTGATTAGTTGTCATTGCAGATGTGTCTTTGGGTTTCACTTCCCAAAGATACAAACAGTGTCGGGAATTCCTGGGAATATCACCACAGACTCCCAGTTCATAACACTGTAAATGCTAGAACTTTCATCAATGTGATATTGTCTCAATCACCATTGTCTCATGTCGTTCAGAGATAGATAGTGACTTCACAGACATTTATTTAGATGAAAAGCTTTGACTTGTGTTAAATTAAGATTAGGTTATGAACATGGTTCTCCTTGGATTACGGCACAATGCTAAATGTATTAATTTGATAAATGGCTTCACTACTGTCGTCAATCTGGTGATAAGAAGAGAGAGTTTTGGTTCCACTGGGGATTGAACCCAGGACCTTCTGCGTGTAAAGCAGACGTGATAACGACTACACTATGGAACCTCTTTGATGGGGTTCTCTCTAACCAACCGGTACAAATTGTTCTTCTGAAATCTGGAACGTTCAATAGTCCAGTGATTGAGAACAGTGATCCAAGCTGTTTGTGCTGGAACAGCTTTTTCTATTACTGAGGAAATGTTGGTCAGGCAACATTTAGCTTTGTCTTAGTTAATAGAACAGAAATACTTTATTCGACTCCGCAATTGATTTTAGACCTTCAGTAGTATGACGTATCTGTAAAACAGACACATCCATCATGGACGGACTGGCAGGGTTGAAGAATTGGAGGCTTTCTTGTTAGATTTAGAGACTTTGAAGCTGGAGCTGCTAGCTGCTGTCATTTTAAAATTGTCTGCAGCACTATGCTGAGTTTTGAGGTCAGATTGTTTTTAACCTCTTCAACTCCCCTCCTATTTTGGAGCAACAACGCCTAAAATGACAAACCCAAATTAAAGTGGCTGTATCTTCTGAACCACTCTGACTATATGCATAAATGAGGTCTTTCTTGAAAGAGAACCCCCTAAGGTTCCTTGTGAAAGTGTCTGTAGACCTGTAGGTCATACAGAAACAGAGCAGTGGGCCTTTGAAGTCAGTAAAAATTAAGATTTGTGTCCGCCTAAAATAAAAAAGTAATTTTCAGTATAAATAACTGCCTTTGGCTGAATCTGTACCGGTAAAGGGCAGCATCGAGCTGTAACTACACTATCAGTAAACACCTGCCTCAAATTTGAAGAAGATTGGACAAAGTATGACCGTTCTACAGTGTTCCTCCATGAAGAGATCCAGGAGCTCTAAAGGATATTTGGAGATCCAAATGGACACATGATAACCAAATGATATTCTGACACACTAAAGGTGTTTTTTCCTTCACATTTTGCTATTATATTATTTCCCTTTTATTTTTAGCCATAGCAAATTGCAAAAACTAAGTATATATGGTGGAAGACGTGGTCTGTAAGTAGCAGACTTGCTGTGCGTGATAGCCACGACCGAGCGCACGGCCGAGTATGCGAGCAGCTCCGTTACGCGAGACTGTTTACTCCTCCAGCACAGCTCAATGTGCACATGCAATACATCGTTAGAAAGCCTGAAGTCTCCTCTAGACGAAGGGCTTGACACGCCTAAACGTATCGCTAGCTGTTACTCATGAAATGCAGTCAAACAAAAACAGAGCAAATCCACGTTTTCAGGGCAGGTGAAGACAGCTCGGTCTCCTGGCTTCAATACTTTACTGTCAGTGAACACACAACGCTGAGCCAGATGCTAGCATAGTGCAGTGTTGAAAACCGGCGTCATTATGATCGCCAAGGTCATCTTTAGACACAGACATACCATAATGAAGCATCAGAAAAGAGCCGAAAATAAAAAGTGAAAAATAATGACCGTGTTGGCTGACTGCTTATATCAATAATTACTCGGTTTGTTCTATAAGTACCAGCGTTTTCTGCAGCCGCTAGCTCCATGGTAGCATCCGCTAGCACATTTACTAGTAAAATCGGGTCTGTACTGTATCTTTCGCCGTCGAAATGCTGCAAGACCCGACTTGCAGCGGTCATGGCAACTTTGGACAGTGTGTGTTTGGGCTCCTTTTGTGAAAAATCCGTCAGGAATAAAAGAAAATTGATGCTTTCTTCGCAAAGATGAGGACTTTTTGCATGCTGGGATACTAAACACGGCCATGTTTTGTGACGTAATTTTCGTAAGCAAGCCGTAAGAACGGAAGGGGAAGGGATCGCAGACGCCGGCGTCCTCGCGGAGTTGAAGAGGTTTTAAAATCTAGAATACTCTTGACAGTTTCTCAAGATTATCAACACTGTTTTTAAGTTTTCTTCAGGTTCAAACTAACCTAGAGAAAACTGTCTGTACATTCATGGCTGCACTGCAAACTGGAGCTGCTTATAGCGAGACTTATATTATTTTGGTATAATCCTTCATTTGTTGACCTCACAACTGACATAAGACAGCTGGTAAGAAGAGAGACTTGTGGTTCCACTGGGGATTGAACCCAGGACCTTCTGCTTGTAAAGCAGACGTGATAACGACTACACTATGGAACCTCTGTGAAGAGATGATCTCTAACCAAACAGGAAGAGGTGGTCTTAGTCATTGGATTATGTTTCTAAAAACAGTCATGCATATGTTGTACCTGTAGTTGCAGCATTATTCTGTGTTGGTTGTGGTAGATTTGTTGACAGCTGAGGGTAGACAGCAGATCACTCTTATTCCTTATCTCTGGTGCCACCTTTGGTGATTAGTTGTCATTGCAGATGTGTCTTTGGGTTTCACTTCCCAAAGATACAAACAGTGTCGGGAATTCCTGGGAATATCACCACAGACTCCCAGTTCATAATACTGTAAATGCTAGAACTTTCATCAATGGGATATTGTCTCAATCACCATTGTCTCATGTCGTTCAGAGATAGATAGTGACTTCACAGACATTTATTTAGATGAAAAGCTTTGACTTGTGTTAAATTAAGATTAGGTTATGAACATGGTTCTCCTTGGATTACGGCACAATGCTAAATGTATTAATTTGATAAATGGCTTCACTACTGTCGTCAATCTGGTGATAAGAAGTGAGAATTTTGGTTCCACTGGGGATTGAACCCAGGACCTTCTGCGTGTAAAGCAGACGTGATAACGACTACACTATGGAACCTCTTTGATGGGGTTCTCTCTAACCAACCGGTACAAATTGTTCTTCTGAAATCTGGAACGTTCAATAGTCCAGTGATTGAGAACAGTGATCCAAGCTGTTTGTGCTGGAACAGCTTTTTCTATTACTGAGGAAATGTTGGTCAGGCAACATTTAGCTTTGTCTTAGTTAATAGAACAGAAATACTTTATTCGACTCCGCAATTGATTTTAGACCTTCAGTAGTATGACGTATCTGTAAAACAGACACATCCATCATGGACGGACTGGCAGGGTTGAAGAATTGGAGGCTTTCTTGTTAGATTTAGAGACTTTGAAGCTGGAGCTGCTAGCTGCTGTCATTTTAAAATTGTCTGCAGCACTATGCTGAGTTTTGAGGTCAGATTGTTTTTAACCTCTTCAACTCCCCTCCTATTTTGGAGCAACAACGCCTAAAATGACATACCCAAATTAAAGTGGCTGTATCTTCTGAACCACTCTGACTATATGCATAAATGAGGTCTTTCTTGAAAGAGAACCCCCTAAGGTTCCTTGTGAAAGTGTCTGTAGACCTGTAGGTCATACAGAAACAGAGCAGTGGGCCTTTGAAGTCAGTAAAAATTAAGATTTGTGTCCGCCTAAAATAAAAAAGTAGCTTTCAGTATAAATAACTGCCTTTGGCTGAATCTGTACCGGTAAAGGGCAGCATAGGGCTGTAACTACACTATCAGTAAACACCTGCCTCAAATTTGAAGAAGATTGGACAAAGTATGACCGTTCTACAGTGTTCCTCCATGAAGAGATCCAGGAGCTCTAAAGGACATTTGGAGATCCAAATGGACACATGATACCAAATGATATTCTGACACACTAAAGGTGTTTTTTCCTTCACATTTTGCTATTATATTATTTCCCTTTTATTTTTAGCCATAGCAAATTGCAAAAACTAAGTATATATGGTGGAAGACGTGGTCTGTAAGTAGCAGACTTGCTGTGCGTGATAGCCACGACCGAGCGCACGGCCGAGTATGCGAGCAGCTCCGTTACGCGAGACTGTTTACTCCTCCAGCACAGCTCAGTGTGCACATGCAATACATCGTTAGAAAGCCTGAAGTCTCCTCTAGACGAAGGGCTTGACACGCCTAAACGTATCGCTAGCTGTTACTCATGAAATGCAGTCAAACAAAAACAGAGCAAATCCACGTTTTCAGGGCAGGTGAAGACAGCTCGGTCTCCTGGCTTCAATACTTTACTGTCAGTGAACACACAACGCTGAGCCAGATGCTAACATAGTGCAGTGTTGAAAACCGGCGTCATTATGATCGCCAAGGTCATCTTTAGACACAGACATACCATAATGAAGCATCAGAAAAGAGCCGAAAATAAAAAGTGAAAAATAATGACCGTGTTGGCTGACTGCTTATATCAATAATTACTCGGTTTGTTCTATAAGTACCAGCGTTTTCTGCAGCCGCTAGCTCCATGGTAGCATCCGCTAGCACATTTACTAGTAATATCGGGTCTGTACTGTATCTTTCGCCGTCGAAATGCTGCAAGACCCGACTTGCAGCGGTCATGGCAACTTTGGACAGTGTGTGTTTGGGCTCCTTTTGTGAAAAATCCGTCAGGAATAAAAGAAAATTGATGCTTTCTTCGCAAAGATGAGGACTTTTTGCATGCTGGGATACTAAACACGGCCATGTTTTGTGACGTAATTTTCGTAAGCAAGCCGTAAGAACGGAAGGGGAAGGGATCGCAGACGCCGGCGTCCTCGCGGAGTTGAAGAGGTTTTAAAATCTAGAATACTCTTGACAGTTTCTCAAGATTATCAACACTGTTTTTAAGTTTTCTTCAGGTTCAAACTAACCTAGAGAAAACTGTCTGTACATTCATGGCTGCACTGCAAACTGGAGCTGCTTATAGCGAGACTTATTTTATTTTGGTATAATCCTTCATTTGTTGACCTCACAACTGACATAAGACAGCTGGTAAGAAGAGAGACTTGTGGTTCCACTGGGGATTGAACCCAGGACCTTCTGCGTGTAAAGCAGACGTGATAACGACTACACTATGGAACCTCTGTGAAGAGATGATCTCTAACCAAACAGGAAGAGGTGGTCTTAGTCATTGGATTATGTTTCTAAAAACAGTCATGCATATGTTGTACCTGTAGTTGCAGCATTATTCTGTGTTGGTTGTGGTAGATTTGTTGACAGCTGAGGGTAGACAGCAGATCACTCTTATTCCTTATCTCTGGTGCCACCTTTGGTGATTAGTTGTCATTGCAGATGTGTCTTTGGGTTTCACTTCCCAAAGATACAAACAGCGTCGGGAATTCCTGGGAATATCACCACAGACTCCCAGTTCATAACACTGTAAATGCTAGAACTTTCATCAATGGGATATTGTCTCAATCACCATTGTCTCATGTCGTTCAGAGATAGATAGTGACTTCACAGACATTTATTTAGATGAAAAGCTTTGACTTGTGTTAAATTAAGATTAGGTTATGAACATGGTTCTCCTTGGATTACGGCACAATGCTAAATGTATTAATTTGATAAATGGCTTCACTACTGTCGTCAATCTGGTGATAAGAAGAGAGAATTTTGGTTCCACTGGGGATTGAACCCAGGACCTTCTGCGTGTAAAGCAGACGTGATAACGACTACACTATGGAACCTCTTTGATGGGGTTCTCTCTAACCAACCAGTACAAATTGTTCTTCTGAAATCTGGAACGTTCAATAGTCCAGTGATTGAGAACAGTGATCCAAGCTGTTTGTGCTGGAACAGCTTTTTCTATTACTGAGGAAATGTTGGTCAGGCAACATTTAGCTTTGTCTTAGTTAATAGAACAGAAATACTTTATTCGACTCCGCAATTGATTTTAGACCTTCAGTAGTATGACGTATCTGTAAAACAGACACATCCATCATGGACGGACTGGCAGGGTTGAAGAATTGGAGGCTTTCTTGTTAGATTTAGAGACTTTGAAGCTGGAGCTGCTAGCTGCTGTCATTTTAAAATTGTCTGCAGCACTATGCTGAGTTTTGAGGTCAGATTGTTTTTAACCTCTTCAACTCCCCTCCTATTTTGGAGCAACAACGCCTAAAATGACATACCCAAATTAAAGTGGCTGTATCTTCTGAACCACTCTGACTATATGCATAAATGAGGTCTTTCTTGAAAGAGAACCCCCTAAGGTTCCTTGTGAAAGTGTCTGTAGACCTGTAGGTCATACAGAAACAGAGCAGTGGGCCTTTGAAGTCAGTAAAAATTAAGATTTGTGTCCGCCTAAAATAAAAAAGTAGCTTTCAGTATAAATAACTGCCTTTGGCTGAATCTGTACCGGTAAAGGGCAGCATAGGGCTGTAACTACACTATCAGTAAACACCTGCCTCAAATTTGAAGAAGATTGGACAAAGTATGACCGTTCTACAGTGTTCCTCCATGAAGAGATCCAGGAGCTCTAAAGGACATTTGGAGATCCAAATGGACACATGATAACCAAATGATATTCTGACACACTAAAGGTGTTTTTTCCTTCACATTTTGCTATTATATTATTTCCCTTTTATTTTTAGCCATAGCAAATTGCAAAAACTAAGTATATATGGTGGAAGACGTGGTCTGTAAGTAGCAGACTTGCTGTGCGTGATAGCCACGACCGAGCGCACGGCCGAGTATGCGAGCAGCTCCGTTACGCGAGACTGTTTACTCCTCCAGCACAGCTCAGTGTGCACATGCAATACATCGTTAGAAAGCCTGAAGTCTCCTCTAGACGAAGGGCTTGACACGCCTAAACGTATCGCTAGCTGTTACTCATGAAATGCAGTCAAACAAAAACAGAGCAAATCCACGTTTTCAGGGCAGGTGAAGACAGCTCGGTCTCCTGGCTTCAATACTTTACTGTCAGTGAACACACAACGCTGAGCCAGATGCTAACATAGTGCAGTGTTGAAAACCGGCGTCATTATGATCGCCAAGGTCATCTTTAGACACAGACATACCATAATGAAGCATCAGAAAAGAGCCGAAAATAAAAAGTGAAAAATAATGACCGTGTTGGCTGACTGCTTATATCAATAATTACTCGGTTTGTTCTATAAGTACCAGCGTTTTCTGCAGCCGCTAGCTCCATGGTAGCATCCGCTAGCACATTTACTAGTAATATCGGGTCTGTACTGTATCTTTCGCCGTCGAAATGCTGCAAGACCCGACTTGCAGCGGTCATGGCAACTTTGGACAGTGTGTGTTTGGGCTCCTTTTGTGAAAAATCCGTCAGGAATAAAAGAAAATTGATGCTTTCTTCGCAAAGATGAGGACTTTTTGCATGCTGGGATACTAAACACGGCCATGTTTTGTGACGTAATTTTCGTAAGCAAGCCGTAAGAACGGAAGGGGAAGGGATCGCAGACGCCGGCGTCCTCGCGGAGTTGAAGAGGTTTTAAAATCTAGAATACTCTTGACAGTTTCTCAAGATTATCAACACTGTTTTTAAGTTTTCTTCAGGTTCAAACTAACCTAGAGAAAACTGTCTGTACATTCATGGCTGCACTGCAAACTGGAGCTGCTTATAGCGAGACTTATTTTATTTTGGTATAATCCTTCATTTGTTGACCTCACAACTGACATAAGACAGCTGGTAAGAAGAGAGACTTGTGGTTCCACTGGGGATTGAACCCAGGACCTTCTGCGTGTAAAGCAGACGTGATAACGACTACACTATGGAACCTCTGTGAAGAGATGATCTCTAACCAAACAGGAAGAGGTGGTCTTAGTCATTGGATTATGTTTCTAAAAACAGTCATGCATATGTTGTACCTGTAGTTGCAGCATTATTCTGTGTTGGTTGTGGTAGATTTGTTGACAGCTGAGGGTAGACAGCAGATCACTCTTATTCCTTATCTCTGGTGCCACCTTTGGTGATTAGTTGTCATTGCAGATGTGTCTTTGGGTTTCACTTCCCAAAGATACAAACAGCGTCGGGAATTCCTGGGAATATCACCACAGACTCCCAGTTCATAACACTGTAAATGCTAGAACTTTCATCAATGGGATATTGTCTCAATCACCATTGTCTCATGTCGTTCAGAGATAGATAGTGACTTCACAGACATTTATTTAGATGAAAAGCTTTGACTTGTGTTAAATTAAGATTAGGTTATGAACATGGTTCTCCTTGGATTACGGCACAATGCTAAATGTATTAATTTGATAAATGGCTTCACTACTGTCGTCAATCTGGTGATAAGAAGAGAGAATTTTGGTTCCACTGGGGATTGAACCCAGGACCTTCTGCGTGTAAAGCAGACGTGATAACGACTACACTATGGAACCTCTTTGATGGGGTTCTCTCTAACCAACCAGTACAAATTGTTCTTCTGAAATCTGGAACGTTCAATAGTCCAGTGATTGAGAACAGTGATCCAAGCTGTTTGTGCTGGAACAGCTTTTTCTATTACTGAGGAAATGTTGGTCAGGCAACATTTAGCTTTGTCTTAGTTAATAGAACAGAAATACTTTATTCGACTCCGCAATTGATTTTAGACCTTCAGTAGTATGACGTATCTGTAAAACAGACACATCCATCATGGACGGACTGGCAGGGTTGAAGAATTGGAGGCTTTCTTGTTAGATTTAGAGACTTTGAAGCTGGAGCTGCTAGCTGCTGTCATTTTAAAATTGTCTGCAGCACTATGCTGAGTTTTGAGGTCAGATTGTTTTTAACCTCTTCAACTCCCCTCCTATTTTGGAGCAACAACGCCTAAAATGACAAACCCAAATTAAAGTGGCTGTATCTTCTGAACCACTCTGACTATATGCATAAATGAGGTCTTTCTTGAAAGAGAACCCCCTAAGGTTCCTTGTGAAAGTGTCTGTAGACCTGTAGGTCATACAGAAACAGAGCAGTGGGCCTTTGAAGTCAGTAAAAATTAAGATTTGTGTCCGCCTAAAATAAAAAAGTAGCTTTCAGTATAAATAACTGCCTTTGGCTGAATCTGTACCGGTAAAGGGCAGCATAGGGCTGTAACTACACTATCAGTAAACACCTGCCTCAAATTTGAAGAAGATTGGACAAAGTATGACCGTTCTACAGTGTTCCTCCATGAAGAGATCCAGGAGCTCTAAAGGATATTTGGAGATCCAAATGGACACATGATAACCAAATGATATTCTGACACACTAAAGGTGTTTTTTCCTTCACATTTTGCTATTATATTATTTCCCTTTTATTTTTAGCCATAGCAAATTGCAAAAACTAAGTATATATGGTGGAAGACGTGGTCTGTAAGTAGCAGACTTGCTGTGCGTGATAGCCACGACCGAGCGCACGGCAGAGTATGCGGGCAGCTCCGTTACGCGAGACTGTTCACACCTCCAGCACAGCTCAGTGTGCACATGCAATACATCGTTAGAAAGCCTGAAGTCTCCTCTAGACGAAGGGCTTGACACGCCTAAACGTATCGCTAGCTGTTACTCATGAAATGCAGTCAAACAAAAACAGAGCAAATCCACGTTTTCAGGGCAGGTGAAGACAGCTCGGTCTCCTGGCTTCAATACTTTACTGTCAGTGAACACACAACGCTGAGCCAGATGCTAACATAGTGCAGTGTTGAAAACCGGCGTCATTATGATCGCCAAGGTCATCTTTAGACACAGACATACCATAATGAAGCATCAGAAAAGAGCCGAAAATAAAAAGTGAAAAATAATGACCGTGTTGGCTGACTGCTTATATCAATAATTACTCGGTTTGTTCTATAAGTACCAGCGTTTTCTGCAGCCGCTAGCTCCATGGTAGCATCCGCTAGCACATTTACTAGTAAAATCGGGTCTGTACTGTATCTTTCGCCGTCGAAATGCTGCAAGACCCGACTTGCAGCGGTCATGGCAACTTTGGACAGTGTGTGTTTGGGCTCCTTTTGTGAAAAATCCGTCAGGAATAAAAGAAAATTGATGCTTTCTTCGCAAAGATGAGGACTTTTTGCATGCTGGGATACTAAACACGGCCATGTTTTGTGACGTAATTTTCGTAAGCAAGCCGTAAGAACGGAAGGGGAAGGGATCGCAGACGCCGGCGTCCTCGCGGAGTTGAAGAGGTTTTAAAATCTAGAATACTCTTGACAGTTTCTCAAGATTATCAACACTGTTTTTAAGTTTTCTTCAGGTTCAAACTAACCTAGAGAAAACTGTCTGTACATTCATGGCTGCACTGCAAACTGGAGCTGCTTATAGCGAGACTTATATTATTTTGGTATAATCCTTCATTTGTTGACCTCACAACTGACATAAGACAGCTGGTAAGAAGAGAGACTTGTGGTTCCACTGGGGATTGAACCCAGGACCTTCTGCGTGTAAAGCAGACGTGATAACGACTACACTATGGAACCTCTGCAACAAGCTTTGTTTTATCCATTAAATAACACACGTGTTCACATTACAGCTGGCACTTTAAATTCCAATTATGTGTTCGTGTTACTGAAGACTCCAGACTGGATCTAAACTCAGCATCTTATTTTACCAGAGAACTCTGTCAGCCACTCACGCTGAGCGCTACACGTTACTACTGTAGTGTTTGTCATGAGCAGAGCGTTCTGCTGCTGTCTGTGTGAGCAGCTTTGAAAAGGCTCATCCATCGGGTCCATATGGGGGCCCTGGGGGCAGGAAGGCTATGTGTGTGTGTGTGTGTGTGTGTGTGTGTGTGTGTGTGTGTGTGTGTGTGTGTGTGTGTGTGTGTGTGTGTATTTGTTTGTGTACTTGGTCTGAGGAAGGGGCACAGAAGGCTGAGCAGCATGTTTCTTTCTCAGTATGGAGTCCAACTGGAGCACCAAGAGGCTCAAACTACCTATTTAATATATTTAATAAGCAAGGGAGGCGTTGATCTGTGTGTGTGTGTGTGTGTGTGTGTGTGTGTGTGTGTGTGTGTGTGTGTGGGGGGGGGGGGGGGTGTAGGAAGTTTTATATTCATTTTTAAGGACAAAATCTGGTGATATTTTAGATCTTTAGTGTGCATCACAGTCTGATATCTCATATATTTTCTTAAAAACACATCACTATTGTTCTTTCACACACACACACACACACACACACACACACACACACACACACACACACACACACACACACACACACACACACACGCTGTACTACACACACCGTCCTGCTGACACAAATACTCACTCGAGCAGAAGCTCCCAAACCTTTCAGACCGTGTACCATTATGTACCAAACCATATTTTCCAAAAGTTCCACTTCCCACCGAAGAGACCAACAATCACACAATCACACAATCACACAATAACACAATAACACAATAACACAATGAAACAGTGAAACAGTGAAACAGTGAAAGCCGCCTCGCCTCCACTCTGCCTCTAACGTTCCCCATGAAGAGCAGCGGACAGTGAAGCTAACCTTAGATAGCGGCCAAACGGTGAGATAGCAACTTCCTGGTTCCTCATGTGATGCCATTCTCGCTATTTAAACTAATAATGACGGTGGTGGGTTTATACCAAGTATTGGTACTCGAGGCGTTGGGAGTGAAGACGGCTTGTTGACCGGAGACACCTTCACAGCAGCGTGGGACGGTTGTGTGTTTGC
>NC_136528.1:808611-913611 GCF_910591455.1 Pholis gunnellus
CGCACAACGACCCACAAAGAGACTCGCGACGACCACAAAGAGACTCACGGCGACCACAAAGAGACTCACAACGACCACAAAGAGACGCACGACGACCACAAAGAGACTCACGACGACCACGAAGAGACGCACAACGACCACAAAGAGACTCGCGACGACCACAAAGAGACTCACGGCGACCACAAAGAGACTCACAACGACCACAAAGAGACGCACGACGACCACAAAGAGACTCACGACGACCACGAAGAGACGCACAACGACCACAAAGAGACTCACGGCGACCACAAAGAGACTCACAACGACCACAAAGAGACGCACGACGACCACAAAGAGACTCACAACGACCACGAAGAGACGCACAACGACCACAAAGAGACTCGCGACGACCACAAAGAGACTCACGGCGACCACAAAGAGACTCACAACGACCACAAAGAGACGCACGACGACCACAAAGAGACTCACGACGACCACGAAGAGACGCACAACGACCACAAAGAGACGCGCGACGACCACAAAGAGACTCACGACCACCACAAAGAGACGCACAACGACCACAAAGAGACTCGCGGCGACCACGAAGAGACGCACAACGACCACAAAGAGACTCACAACGACCACAAAGAGACTCACAACGACCACAAAGAGACTCGCGGCGACCACGAAGAGACGCACAACGACCACAAAGAGACTCGCGGCGACCACGAAGAGACGCACGACGACCACAAAGAGACTCACAACGACCACAAAGAGACTCACAACGACCACAAAGAGACTCGCGGCGACCACGAAGAGACGCACAACGACCACAAAGAGACTCACGGCGACCACAAAGAGACGCGCGACGACCACAAAGAGACTCACGACGACCACGAAGAGACGCACAACGACCACAAAGAGACTCACGGCGACCACAAAGAGACTCACGGCGACCACAAAGAGACGCGCGACGACCACAAAGAGACGCACGACGACCACGAAGAGACGCACGACGACCACGAAGAGACTCACGACGACCACGAAGAGACGCACGACGACCACAAAGAGACTCGCGGCGACCACAAAGAGACGCACGACGACCACGAAGAGACTCACGACGACCACGAAGAGACTCACGACGACCACGAAGAGACGCACAACGACCACAAAGAGACTCGCGGCGACCACGAAGAGACGCACAACGACCACAAAGAGACTCACAACGACCACAAAGAGACGCACAACGACCACAAAGAGACTTACAACGACCACAAAGAGACTCACAACGACCACAAAGAGACTTGCGGCGACCACGAAGAGACGCACAACGACCACAAAGAGACTCGCGGCGACCACGAAGAGACGCGCGACGACCACAAAGAGACTCACAACGACCACAAAGAGACTCACAACGACCACAAAGAGACTCACAACGACCACAAAGAGACTCGCGGCGACCACGAAGAGACGCACAACGACCACAAAGAGACTCACATATTTTTGTGCGTATTTTGTATCTCCTGAAAGGGAAATATTCAATAAAACAAGTTTTTTCTCTCTTTTTTTATCTTTGTGAAAAGAGTTGATGAACTAAACAGGATATGGAAACGTCTTTGCTGAATTAGTTCTGACTTAGCGAACATTTAACTCACATGACTGATTAGCTGTTTGTGGGTTCGGGTTCTTGATATATTATGTATTATGTTTATTACATGGACAACACCAGCTGACATGAGAGAACAATTAAAACTCACCCAACTGAAACAAATTCCAGAAGACCTCTCTCCACTTTTCTCTTGTAGATGTTTAGATGACGTCTTCTTCTTCTTCTTCTTCTTCTACTTCTTCACTGCTGGATTACTGTTGCCTATAGCACCAACTACTGACCAAGCTAAACTGTAGTCGGGATTATTCAGTTGATGGAAACACACAATTCACATTTGTTTTTTGACAACTGATTAGAAACAGAAACATCTGCAGCAGAGATGAGTCTCTCTCTCTCGGGTTCTTGTGTTCTCTCATTTTCTTGCCACCTGCCGACACACTAAAGCTTTCTGGGTTTCTGTATTTCTTCGAGCTGAAGCAGCTTCTCCTCCTGCAGCCTCCAGTAGGAAAGGGCAGAGCTAATGAATATTCTAATCTGGCCTAGATTCCATGATAAAGCCTTGATGACAACGCCCATTACCATGTCTTTGAAATATGAAGTGTGTGTGTGTGTGTGTGTGTGTGTGTGTGTGTTTGTGTGTGTGTGTGTGTGTGTGTGTGTGTGTGTGTGTGTGTGTGCAGGCAGGATTCATTGTTGGAAGCAGTCAAAGGTCGCTGCAGATAAACAACGTCTCCCGGCTGAACTTGGAAACAGAGAGCGAGTGTTTTTTCTGCTGATGAGGCTTTTTGCAGCCGCAGTAGATCAAGTTGTTTTCCAGGTCAACGTTTGATGATCAATAAAATCAACTGGATCGTTTATTTCTACCTTCTTCTTCTGCTGCGTTACACCTCGGCTCAGGTTTTTCTCAGTGACACCACAGCGTGTGTTTTTGAGTCCTCTGACAGGAAGCAGATGAGATCAGGAGGCCGTGAAGCTTCAGCTCTTATCCGACACCATCAGGAGCACATGGAGCTGCAGCGAGGGGCCGACGCCGTCTCCGTTTCATGTGTAGTGCTAGTCAGTGCATCAGCATGTTAGCTTTGTCTGTTAGCATGCAGGCATTAGCATCACTTACTCATTATAACAAGGCTGCTCCATTTCTCTACCAGAATGACCTGGAAACCAAAAAAACACATGAATCACCTTCTGTGGCCCTCGGGGGACGTTCACCGTGTCCCCATGAGCACATCGCTTCCTCCCGTCTATTGAGGTCACCTTTCCTTCTTTCGTCTTTAATACGCTGTTTGTATTAAACTCTGTCAGAGACGGTTTGAGGACAAACTGCTGTCAGTCACAATCACTCATACGTTTATTTCCCACGTTGTCCGGTTCGTCCCTTCAGGACTCAGCTGGAGGTAAAACCTCTGTTTAAACTCCTCAGAGCTGGAGTTTACATTTAAACTGGAACAGTTTGTAGATTATTCAACCCTGGGTTTCATTTCCAGCATCAGAACAAACCGTCAGCTGATCTCACATCAGATTCAGGAGTCACAAAGAAACAATGCACACAAGTTGAATAATCTTGAATCAGGACTTTCTGTATTTGGATCCAGAGGCTCCTGTGAAATGTGTCATAAACAGATTTCATCAACATTTCATATCTCGTGCTGCTGTTCATGTTTTCACTCGGCACCTTTGGCACAAACATGAGGTTCTACCTGATAACATATCGAGCTGATAGTTCGACTCAGACCAGACTTTGTATCAGGAACTCAATACTAACGGACTGTGAACAGGATCAGGATACAGGACGCACACACAACGTTTTACTGTTTCTAAAGAGATTCCTGAGTCCAGAGGAGAAACAAGAAATATCATCAGAGACTAAAGTTCTGTTGGCCTCAGGTGACTGGAAGGACTCGACAAGGAGACGCAGCGCTGCATGTCTGCCTCCACAGGCTGTGTGTGTGTGTGTGTGTGTGTGTGTGTGTGTGTGTGTGTGTGTGTGTGTGTGTGATGGCAGACGACCAGATGGCTGATGGGAGGAGACTTGACAGGAGAGGTGATCTGTTCCAGAGGGGGAGAGCTGAATGGAAAGAATATACATAGAACACGTGTTCACCAGGATTTCATCTT
Organism: Pholis gunnellus; assembly: GCF_910591455.1. Classification (NCBI taxonomy): domain Eukaryota; kingdom Metazoa; phylum Chordata; class Actinopteri; order Perciformes; family Pholidae; genus Pholis; species Pholis gunnellus. The sequence goes on from NC_136528.1 coordinate 812,315, forward strand.
TGTTTTAAAAGATCTCATTAAAAAAAATAAACAGACTTTTCATCTGAATCGCTGGCAGAGAGCGGACTAAACGTGATGCTGCGTTCTCTCACTGTGGTGCATAAAACAAACAAACATCATGAAACCCGTTTCACACATGCAGTACGTAACAGCGCTTCTATGGATGTGTAACGGTGACATTCAGACTGTTACACAAATGATCCATCACCGACCAACGCCGGAGCCTCGTGCTGTGCTTCAGGAGAGGAAGGAACCGCTGGTTTGTAGGTTCTAACAGCAAGAAGGAAAGAAACACACGATTACATGAGATATTTAAGAGGCAAACAGGGAAGTCTTACGTCCTGATTTAAATGAACTGACACGTGAATTCACACATAATAGTTTGTTGCCGCTGATAGCACCGTGAATCTGAGTATCACTTGCAACCAGGCGGCAACCTCGGACAAGCTGCATTCTCTCTAATGTCCACCAGGGGGCGACTCCTCTGGTTGTATAGAAGTCTATGAGAAAATGACTCTACTTCTCTCTTGATTTATTACCTCAGTAAACATTGTAAACATGAGTTTATGGTCTCAATCTCTAGTTTCAAGTCTTCTTCAATACAGCATGATGTTCATTTAGTAAATGATGGTCCATTTAGAGTCACACAGACCATAAAGCAGGGGATGCTTTAGGGGCGGGGCTACACAGTGATTGACAGGTCTCTACCAGAGACGTATACGGCGTCTCTACGTCACTCCTCCTCAGTCCAGATATGGTCACTTCCTGTTCACTGGTTGAGAAAATCGACGATTGATGTTTGATTGCAACAATCCATGTAGCAATAAGTATAAATGTTGCCTGAGAGAAAGAAACATGGCGGGCGAGGTGCAGAGGCATAACTCAAAACTTCAAGCAAAGACTTTGAACTTGACAGAGAGGAACCAGATTTGGGATTTAATGTTCCAGTCTGTCAGTAGAAAGGTGCTTCAGTTACAACTCTGTGAAGAACAGAGCTGCCAGCTGAAACACATGGTTTCTATTGTGTCTTCTCAACAACCTAACATGTTGATACATTTATTGTTTCTCTGTATTCATTTTAATATGAAGACCTTCAGTTCAGACTGAACTTGTTAAAAGTGTCACAGACACACACACACACACACACAGACACACACACACACACACACACACACAGACACACACACACACACACACACACACACACACACACACACACACACACACACACACACACACACACACACACACTTTGCTATTTATAATCTGTCGTTGCCAAATTACTTTAGACTCAGCTTCCACCTCGTCCCTGCCGTCAGTATTGATATTCCAAAAACACACAGTTTGCACACGTGTTCAAGCACACACACACACACACACACACACACACACACACACCCACACACAGACACACACACACACACACACACACACACACACACACACACACACACACATACACACAATAAGTGAACTCGGCCAGATGGGCTGAGCGAGCGGACCGTCACTAGAGGAGCGAGTCACCGTGGCCCCGACAGGTTTTGGCCCCGGGACGCCTCCGGCCCCCCGCGGCCTCCTGGAGATCAGCCAGCCGACGAGCTGCGTCTCTCTCTGCTGCAGGACGCTTGAACCCCAAACCACCAGCCGCACGTTCGGACTGACGACGCTCGGAGATGAAGGATGAAGCCGGTCCTTCTCGGTCCTTCTCGGTCCTTCTCGGTCCTTCTCCTCGTGGGTTTTAACAACTTTTTATGAATGTGATGAAATTTCATCATTTCAAACAGCAGGTGTGATGTCACGACACGTACACGATGGAGACGATCAGTTCTTCATGTTTCATTGAGGTCAGAGACCACATGTGAGGGTGTAAAGCAATCAGCCAGATCCCTGTACAACCGGTCTGGAGGTGAACCGGTCCCCTTTGTGTCGGGACAGGAGGTCTGGAGGTGAACCGGCTCCTGAATAAACAACATTAGAGAACAATGTTCTGTTGAGAAAGCTGTATTTTGAGTAACGTTGGTACTCATGGTGGTTTAGGTTTCACTGTGTCTCTCTGTCACAGAAAGCACAAGAACTCCTCCAGAACCTGAAAAACCAGCAGGAACCACCTGATCTGCATCTGAACATCATCTTCTTTGTGTGTTGCAGGTTTGTCATCAGCTGTGAAGAAGACACACACATGTAAGTTCACTGTTTCTCTTTCATACACTAACACTCTGGTGCTGGACTCACTTCCCAGAATCCTCAGCGGTGGTTCAGGCCCTGTGTGGTTGTGTGAGTGAGTGTGTTGAGGTGTGTTCTCTGCCTCTCTACCGTCAGCTGTTCGTATGGATTATCGATGCTTTGACTGGGACTTCTTCTGTTTCTCATGAGAGGAACAGCTGACAGCGAGGTGTTTTTAATCATAACGAGTAATTAAGACTTAATGCCGAGTTGGTGAGACGTGAATTTTCAACGGTCGAAGCCTCACGAACTAAGTTCACTTCTACTGTTTCCATCCCAACTCTTGGTCCCAGGAAGCTTTTAAGGACCTGAAAGAGTCCTTCAGTCCATTGTTATATATATATATATATGTGTGTATATATATATATATATGTGTGTATATATATATATATGTGTATATGTATATATATGTGTATATATGTATATATATGTGTATATATGTATATGCCTGACATCTCTAAAAACGTTGCAAGACGTTTCCAAACAGACGTTATTTGGCGTTATGTATCACATGTTGGTTTCTGTCTCGCCTGAAAACATATAAAAACTTCATCACGTGACACATTATCAGCTTTTATCTTCCCGCCAGCGGCTCTCAGATGCAGATTTTTAAAAGTGGCGGTTGATGCCATGAGGTGGTTTATCATCTCATCAGGATCCTCCTGGACTCCTCCTCCCTTTAGAGGTTCTCAGGGCCCGTCCAACTGGTGCGAGGCCCCGGGGCGAGACCCAGAACACACCGGAGGGGATTATGTATCTGGTCTGTTCTGGGAACGCCTCGGGGGTTCATCAGGAAGACGTCTGTTTAAACCCTCAGTCTGCTCCGCCGGCCCCCCGGAGAAAAGAACTCGACCAATCACAAATGTTCAGCGCCGCAAGCCCCGCCTTTGCCGAACCATAACCAAGTTGAGTTTTGTTGTATTTTTGTGTTTTGTTGAACGCTGCGACTGTAATCCGATATAAACACGCTTCCCCGGAATCATAACCGAAAACGCAGTTTATTTTTATGGGAACGTGATTTTGAGTTTTCACAATCTTCTTGACACGAATACTGAAGCTTCTGGTCATAATCTATACGTTTATATGATAACATTATTAATATATTTTAGTGGACTGAACATGGGTTTATTAAGTAAACTCTACTCAAAAATACTGAAATTATGAATATAAATCACGTGAATATACTTTAACAAATGAAGTCAATTAAAACAGACAGTATATATATATATATATATATATATATATATATATATATATATATATATATATATATATATATATGGAATTAGATACATTTATTTCGTGAAACCACCATAAAGTGAAGTGAATATCAACTAAACGTTGTTTTCAGTGTGTGTCCATCGCTCATCACTTCCTCATCAAAGGTCAGGTTATCTCTGTGTGATCGTATATTATTGATTTATAATAATCTTCAAATCCACGAGCGTCTGAGCTTCTATTCTGTGTTTGCTTGTTTCGCAGCATTGCCGTGTCACTTCCTGTCGTTGGGGGAAAGCAGCAAAGAGCCACGAGAGGTTCAGTAATGTGAAACGTTCCTTCTTGTGATTTTGTGGAGTGACCCTTCAGAGAGTAACGGTGGTCTCAGCTGAACTCAAACACATTCGGCAGATGAGTTTTAAATGCGGTTCTCTGTCTCTGCGGTGCACTGAGTGGATGTTTCCTCTCATTAGAAGCGCTTCTCCAGCGTCTCACCGCAGACTAGATGAGGATGGATGAGTGACGAGGGAGCAGAGAGTCTCTCTCATCAGAGCTGGTGAGGACGGGTAATGAATGTGAGATTCCTTCCCGCGGTCGTCGGCGTGCGTGGGACGATCGCGGGGAGAAAGCGCCGTGGAGGCATTATCCAAACAAGTAATCGGGCCCCCTGTTCTGCCAATTTGGAGGAAGAATGAAGCTCCGGCTGCTCCTCGGGTTCCTCCCTCAGCCGCCCGTTGTCAGGATTAATGGATTCAAACGCAGCTCCGGAGCTCAGCCGGGGATTTGTTTCAAGTGCTGGTGTTGAAGTGTCCTGTTAGCTCCGGCTGCACTTCAGCGCTTTCGCTTTATTTAAAGACTGCACAGACCCACTGCAGCAGCCTGGGAGCTAGAAAGCATTGCTCAAGGGCACTTAGGCAGCATACTGTTCTAGTGCAGGTCAATTAAAGGCACGTAAGATTAAAGTTAAAAACCTTAAAGTTTACGTCAGGAGTCTTTTAACATTGAGTATCCGTCCATTCAAGGTCCAATACGATACTCATGTTGGCTTCAATGATTATTAAAGATGAGATTAAAACAACGACTTCATCTGACAGAAACGTATTCTAACCAGAACCTTCACCCAGGAGACCGCTGTTCGTGTGCTGTGTCATTATGTAGCTTATTTTTAACATTATGCAATTTAACTCACTTCACAAACACACTTATTTTAAGCCAAACTTTGATGTTTTGCTAAACATAACCGAGTACTTTCACTGTGATTTTTGTTTTGTTTTGATTTCCAACGTTAACTACGTGTTTAAAACTGCGATAAAGAAAATACGCTTCCCCCGAAACGTAACCGTAAATGCACTTTAGTTTATATTTTTGAAGACTCAGTGTTGTAGTTTTCACAATCTTCTTGACACAAATACTGAAGGTTCTGGTTCAAAACTGGGTTTATATGCATTAAATATTGATATGATGTGAAAGAAAGTTGAACAGGAGAGTCTGACTCCTTGTTCTTGGTTGAACTTTGGAAAAAGAAGGTAAACTAATTATGCACAGAAACAGAGACTTGGGTGAAGGTCCAGTGTTTGTTTGGCCTGTTCACAAGAGGAAAGTCTCTCCATGTTCACCAAGCGTTACATATCAGTCAGTACGACTACATGACGTACAAACCAAGCAAGAACGGCGTTTTTAATGAACGCAAAATGACTTAAAATTATTATAAATTATTATAAAATATTCAGACAAACGGTTGGTGAGATTTTAACCGGTGATCAGATGAGATCTGGTGGAACACCTGAATGTTTTCTCTCCTCAGAAGTGATTATTAGTTATTGGAATAAAACCTTCAGTTCTCCACTAATAATGAAGGAGAATCTGTGAGTTCGAGCTGAGGAACGAGTCGTTCTCTGCTGATATCTTCAGGTTCTGATGTGATGTTTCTGCTCTGTGGCTCTGTGGTTTTTTGGTGTCGCTCTCTTCCTCGTTGGTTATTTTTTCATACATTTTTTCTCTTTGCCGTCTGCATCGTGCCTCCTTCCTTCCTCCCTCTTCACGCCTTCTTCTTTCCTTTGAACTGTTTGTTTTGTGATGAAAGGAGGCGGCACAAGCAGCTCGCGTGTTGTTGTCTTTGAGTTTTTATGTCCGTCGTGATGCTGCTCACTTTGTCCTGGTGAGGAAAAGTGATTTATTTTTTGTAACCTTTGTTTGGTTGGTTTTGTAACAACACATGAGGCTGAGAGACATAATAATAATAATAATAATAATAATAATAATATTAATCATAATAATAATAATAATGTGCTGATTTGTTTCTGGAGACAAAGAAATGGGAATATTTTAAGAAATGCAAAGGAGAAGTTGAGAATATTTGAGAAAGTCAGACATTCACCCAAAGACGTCTGCGTCCATGTGGACACCAACCCACCACGGCTGAAATAAACCAAACACACATTCATACAGCAGTATGATCCACAAATAAAGAGGTTTAGCTGTGAGATAATGGCATTAAACGAATAAAAATGGATGCCGAATTAACTATATAATGAAGCCAATCTGTAAAAAAGTCTGAATTAATATTTTCTCAGGTCTGTCAGCAGAATTAAAAGCAAACAACTTTTAAAATGTTTACTTTCTGAATGGAGTTTGGCTCTATCGGTGCTAGCTTACGCTAACATTGTAGCAGCCACAGACAGATACAATGTCGTTTATTTCTTCCTGTTCTTATTCAACGACGTCAGTGACGATCAGAAGGAGAATCTAAGCTTTCATCACAGCTTCTTAAACATCTGAAAAGACAAATCCCGGTCTCATAATAACAATATTGTTTATTATGAGAACATTAGTGAGTTTCTGGATCATGAAAAAGAGATTATTTGTTGACTGGGAGGAGTCTCTGCTGGTTGTCGGACAATGTTAGCAAAGACACGAGAGTAATGAATACATTCATAATAATAATATTAATATTGTTAATAATAATACACTTCTATGCATCACTTCTCAAAACAAAGGTAGAAACAGCTTTACGTGGTCGAACTGGTTAAAAAGTGATTAAAACACTTCAGGACTGTAAATAACTAGAATTAATTAATGATCATATAAATTATATTATGGCGATTGATATCAACATTTTCATGTGACTTTCCCCAAGAAAACAAATAAGCATATAAACATGAAAAATGGAAAGAAATGTTGAAATGTTCCTTGAATTTGCGTTTGAGACATCCTCTCTCTTCTGATTGGCTGTCAGCCGTGTCAGTCAGAGGGGCGGGGCATGGTGGGGGGGTGCTGATGTCACGGTCACATGGATCCTCATGTGGTGCAGAAAGCAGCCGAGGATGTCAGAGCTGAGAGAGAGCTGCTGCTGATCACACGCTGCTGATCCTCCATAAGTCTGGATTATAAATATGTATTTTGTGATTTCTGCCATGAAAGGTAAGAGTGTGTGTGTGTGTGTGTGTGTGTGTGTGAGGATCCTGATGCTTTCATGTTCATTATCTGTATGGTTTCATTCTGACTTCACAGTTTCTTAACTTTTCTTTCTTTGTTGCTCTTGAAGTTCCATCAAAGATGTTTTTTATTTTTCATTTTTCTGTCTGAGAAGATGCTCCACTGTGTCTCAGTTTGTCCTCAAAGCGTCTCTGAATGTGTGTGTGTGTGTGTGTGTTAGTTTCAGAGGGATTAACCGATCTGTGTGTGTGTGTGTGTGTGTGTGTGTGTGTCAGTGTTTAATTGTGTACATGTGTGTATTTTTCTGTTTACTGTGGAGTCTAGAAACTGGACTCCTTCACTCACCGTGTCAATGCTATTCTGGGGACTGTCAGTCAGACGGATCAAGTGTGATATGAGATATGAGGTATGATGTGTTAGGTATGAGGTATGAGGTATGAGGTATGAGGTGTGAGGTATGAGGTATGAGGTATGATGTGTTAGGTATGAGATATGAGATATGAGGTATGAGGTGTGAGGTATGAGGTATGAGGTGTGAGGTATGAGGTATGAGGTATGAGGTGTGAGCTATGAGGTGTGATGTATGAGGTATGATGTATGGGGTGTGAGGTATGAGGTGTGATGTATGAGGTATGAGGTATGAGGTGTGAGGTATGAGGTATGAGGTGTGAGGTATGAGGTATGAGATATGAGGTGTGATGTGTGAGATATGAGGTGTGAGGTGTGATGTATGAGGTGTGATGTATGAGGTATGAGGTGTGAGGTGTGAGGTGTGAGGTGTGAGGTATGAGGTATGAGGTATGAGGTATGAGGTATGAGATGTGAGGTATGAGGTATGAGGTATGAGGTGTGAGGTATGAGATGTGAGGTATGAGGTGTGAGGTATGAGGTGTGAGGTATGAGGTATGAGGTGTGAGGTATGAGGTATGAGATATGAGGTGTGATGTGTGAGATATGAGGTGTGAGGTGTGAGGTGTGATGTATGAGGTGTGAGGTATGAGGTATGAGGTGTGAGGTGTGAGGTGTGAGGTGTGAGGTGTGAGGTGTGAGGTGTGAGGTGTGAGGTATGAGATGTGAGGTATGAGGTGTGAGGTATGAGGTATGAGGTATGAGGTATGAGATATGAGATATGAGGTATGAGATATGAGCTATGAGGTGTGAGATGTGAGGTATGAGGTATGAGGTATGAGGTATGAGGCGTGAGGTGTGAGGTGTGAGGTATGAGGTATGAGGTGTGAGGTGTGAGGTATGAGGTATGAAGTGTGAGGTATGAGGTATGAGGTATGAGGTATGAGATATGAGATATGAGGTGTGATGTATGAGGTGTGAGGTATGAGGTATGAGGTGTGAGATGTGAGGTATGAGGTATGAGGTATGAGGTATGAGGTATGAGGTATGAGATGTGAGGTATGAGGTATGAGGTATGAGATGTGAGGTATGAGGTATGAGGTATGAGGTATGAGGTATGAGATGTGAGGTATGAGGTATGAGGTATGAGATGTGAGGTATGAGGTATGAGGTATGAGATATGATGTATGAGGTGTGATGTGTGAGGTATGAGGTATGATGTATGAGGTGTGAGGTGTGAGGTATGAGAGGAGCTGAGGTGAGTGTGTGGAGGACGATGGGCTTCAATGAAACAGTGTGACAGCTTGAGTCAGTGGCCGTCTGAGGTTTTACTCCTTTAAAGGGTTTAAAACTCTTTAATGCACAAACGCTCCTCAATGTATTTAGAATAAACTGATTCAAAGAGAATTAATCATCAGTTATGTTTTAATTCTGCAACACTTTGATCCAGACTGAAATACCTCAGCAGCTATTGGACGACGTTTTAGAAAGACATTCATGATCCCCAGAGGAAGAATCCTGCTGGCTTTTTAACTCAGCTCCACCAGGAGGTTGATGCTAGACATGTAATGCACTTCCATGAACTTTGGTTCAGATATTAAATCAATTGTAATACATTTGGATGAAAAAACAACCTCAACATGATGTTTTTATTGTGAAGAAGCTGTTCAGAACGAGCTTGAATTAGAAAGTTCAGTTAAGCTCACAGGCAAAAAGTCTCCGTATTATGTATATATACATATATACATGTAAATACATGTAAATACATGTATATATATATATATATATATGTACGTGTATACGCTGTGATGAAGCCAGAGAGTCAGAGGTGTTTGCTGCAGTAGGACTGCCCTCCGCTGGAGGAACCTCAGCAGAGCCTCCTGGTTCTCTCACCGCGTGTTGCCATGTTCTGGATATGACTTTTATTAATTGTAGTTCTTTTGATGAATTGTAGGGGAGCTTGTTTCCACTGCTTTGGTCTCTGGAACCAGATGAGTTCTTTTCTCCTCTGCTGGGTTTTGTCTTCGTAATGTGAAGAGAACCGAGAGAAGAGTGACAGATTTACACTCCATCGTTGTTCTAAATCTCACATTGGCCTTTAAATGGGGGAAAATATGTGACTTTGAAATCCTGTGTCTGAAACATCATTAAATATTTGAGCTTCACAGATAATTCTTCCCTCAGACGACGTCTCAGTGAGGAGGCGCTTTATCTTTCAGATCTTTCTTATAATCCATCAGCACCTCTGACAGGAAGCCAAACTTGACTTTGTGTCGGAGCGTTGTGAGGACGAGTTAGTGCCGACATGTTTAAAAGAGAATGAAGCTTCGCTATATCTGTCCTGACTTTAATGCCCTTCACTTTAACGCCGTGTGTGTGTTTCTCTTCGAGCAAGAAACACTCACACACTGTTCAAATCTGTATTTTCCAGGCTGTCTGTGTGTGTTAATATGTGTGTGTGTGTGTTAATATGTGTGTGTGTGTGTGTGTTTAAATCTGCTCCAGCTTCAGTCTGTGAGAAAGCGCCGCAGGAGGCGTTTAGCCAGCCTGTTATGTCACAGGATTACAACAGCCAGGAGATTATTTAACTGTTCTCTGCAGGGGGGGGGCACATCACTGGTGACATCACTGGTGACATCACCGGTGACATCACTTCTCCCCTGAAGCGACGGCTAAAAAAAACGACGAGCATCAGTCTGCTTCTACCCGTCACGTGACCTCACGAGAGGCTGATGAGCCACGTGTGGAGGGTGTCGGGGGGGTCAGACGAGACCTCCTGACCCGAGCAGGTGGAGTCCAGGAGGCGGAGCTTAGGGTCTGGACTACGGGGTCAGGAGAGAGCAGGCTGTCCACCGGCCTGCTGGGGACCAATCAGCTACCAGCTTCAGAGACGGGAAAACGTGCTCGGTACCAGACCTCCTGTGGACTAGAGAACCAGAGGAGACACACATCATGCATTCTTCATCTTCCTCTTCTCCGGATCAACAATGAGGAGGAGGAGGAGAAAAATGATTTAGTTCATCGTATTCAAAACAAAGTCTGTTCCTGCCACTTCCACCGGCATCCAAACAGGAAGTCAGTGGGGAAGTAGTTAAGCCCCGCCTCTTGCTGCTGGCTGGATCAACCATGCTTTGTGATTGGATGCCTGGGCCTCAGCAGGGTCTCCCAGAGGTCTCTCTCCAGCTCTCCTTGATTAAACCCAGAGGCGTTCCCAGAAAGACCAGATATAAAACCCCTCCAAGCATGGTCTGGGTCTAGCCCTGGGTCTAGCCCAGAAAGACCTGAGCTGGTCTCTTTGAAACCTGAAGGATCAGCGTCTCTACGCCGAGGTCTCTCTCCTCCCTCGATGTCTAAGACGAAGTGTGAGGGACTGAACGTAGACGGTCCGGTTCAACATCTGTATTCACCTTCACTGAAGAAGACCAAGAGAAACACCAACTCCCTGAAGCCAAAGACTCAACAGAGTGAATCCTGAAAACTTCATAAACACAAATGAAAAACTAGAATCAGACGACAAATAACCAAACGTCGTGTTTCAAAGGCTCGGTGGCTGAACCTCCTCTTTGATCCGGATCTCTTTCTGTGAAACTTCCAGATAATTTATCCATCGGGGACTTGTTTTGTCCCGAGCAGTAACATTCCGGAGTAAACACGATAAACCGGCGGTGGCTCTATTGAAATCCTTCCCGGCTCATTAGCCGCCACGTGGCGCCGCCGCACCGCTAATTACACAAACCACACACACACACACACACAGTGGTATCTATGCAGGGAGCGTCTGCAGCGTCCACGGGGGAAACTCGGCGAGGTTCAAGTCTTCATACGGAGCTCTGAATTTAATTACACATGCAGAATATGGTGTTTCTATCACCACACAGAGGTTTCTTTGTGTCTGCAGATGATTTGAACCCAGATTATATGACATTCTTTAACTGTTCTGAATGAGACTAAATGTAAATCTCACATTGTGGAGATCACCGTGCTGACTCAGCGAAGCTTCGTCTGTGTGCCGCCGTATGTTCCGCCCGTTATTACGTCCACTCTGAGGTTACGTGGAGGAGATTAAATAACCTGCTGGCAGCGTCTGAGTGGGCCCACGAGCAAGGCACTTCATGATAACAGCAGACTCCCTCAAAAGAGCCACGAGTTCACTTTGTTCCAAACTATGAAGAAAAGTCTGTGTTCTCCTAAACAACCTGAACATGAACTCACTGCAAAGAAAAGAGAAGAAGGATTGAACATGTTGTCCAACTGCTCCGTTAAAACAGCAGGAACCAGGAACCAGGAACAAGGAACCAGGAACCAGGAACCAGGAATCAGGAATCAGGAACCAGGAACCAGGAATCAGGAATCAGGAATCAGGAATAAGGAATCAGGAATCAGGAATCAGGAACCAGGAACCAGGAACCAGGAACCAGGAATCAGGAATCAGGAATCAGGAATCAGGAACCAGGAACCAGGAATAAGGAACCAGGAATCAGGGCCGGTGACTTTAAAAGAAACAAAGCACAAACACAGAAGATGTTTGTGTTTGTGTATAAATATCTGCTGCTCTCACAGCGGCTCTAATATCAGGCGGCGGCTTTGTTCAACGTCCTCTTTGATGTTGAAATGTAGAATTCAGACGGGATTAACGCTCAGAGAGCTAATTACTGCGGCACAGACGCCGTGTGTGTGTGTGTGTGTGTGTGTGTGTGTGTGTGTGGTTTCAGTGTTGGTTCGTATATGAAACGTCATTCGTTGTTGACTTTGAAACATTTGATCGACATGCTTCAGTTCAATATGAACAAACTTTATTGATATATTTCACACGCGGAGCCAAAGTACATTTGGTTAATTTTATTTAATTTAATGAATTAAAGAGAGGTGACGCGCAAGTAGCTGGATTAGCTTTGGGACAGAGTCAAGCTAACAGTTTCCACCTGTTTCCAGTCTGTACAGCTGATAGCTAAAGCTATGCTAACCAGCTGATAGCTAAAGCTATGCTAGCCAGCTGATAGCTAAAGCTATGCTAACCAGCTGCTGGCTTGTTTGAATCTCCTGAAATTCAAATATCTCTGTTTTTTTACGTGCAAATAAAAACAATCCAACCAAACGGATGAGAACGTTAACGTTGGCTTACGTTAGTTAAACGCTGTTTTCAGCGTTACGTCATATTTACTTCTTACGAAGGCGCTTTATGAAACGGTGAGGTCACCACGTGTTGTGGTGTTCGATGCCATGGTAACAACCATAAACAGACAGATGGTCCATTCAATCCACAGCAGCCTCTGAGAACCTGATGCTGTAAGAGATGCTGCTGTTTTTAAAGGGACATCTGTGACGAGTGTTGAGGCTGAAACTGGTGGAGGAAGCGCAAGGCCGCTGCTGTGTTTACTTCTTTCTGCGCAGGCGCATCATAAAGTAACTCGATCCGGTCCAAATTCAAAACAGTATTTAATTAAACAATGACGACTGTAAACTGATGATGACAATTATAATCTATAATACACTATCGATAGTATGCATCTCGAGAGCAGAGACCACGTGCAACTCCCCTCACAGGCCCGACCAAGTCGGATCCTGCAAAGCGAACTACCATGGCCCGGCGCACGTCCTCGCAAACAGTCCTTTTATGTCCTTTGATGGTCGGAAAGTGTCCGAAATCTGTCGTAAAACACAAAGGCCGTCTTCTGGGGTCAGTGATTGGCTTCCAATCGCTCTGACGCCTCCTTCATCGATCCGCTGCTCATCTCAATGGCTGGACCCCTTGTGACATCACCTCTGACATCACCTCTGACCTGCCCTCTGTCCTGCGGCCGCATGGTGTTTACCCAGGAGTCCTCTCTGTTTTATGACCGTCTGCTTCCTCATCAGTTGTCTCCGGTTCTCCTCCTCCTTCCTTGGCCATTTGTCCAGCACCTCTGTGTCCCCTTTGATGTCTCTTCCTCATGGCTCAGAACCCCCTAACTATGTGACTGTACTTTGGTTCAACACTTCCAATGATTATGTTAAAAGACTCCTACAAGTAAACTTATTGCAAACATATAATATCTTCTATAAGTAAACATCCTGTAAACCTATATTACATTCCATAAGTAAATATATTGTGACTCTTAACATAATTTACATTCTCATCATTGTGACAATTTCATTCACCACTAGGGGTGCTATAAATTCTACTAAATAATGCTTTTAATTCTTAAATTCTCCACACGAGTAACACACACACACACACACACACACACACACACACACACACACACACACACACACACACACACACACACACACACACACACACACACACATGAAATATTCGTATTCTTTCTTACTAAGGATAATTCACAATGCTGACGTGATATTGTCTGAACGTGCATCTGTTACGGATCTAAACCTGGACGTTCTGTTTAAAGATGGATATTACGGAGCGGAAGGTTGTTGGCATTGAGGCGATGACATCAGCAGATTTATTTAATATAGAGATGAACGGAGCAGATTAATAAACCAGACGTGAACTCTTATATTGTTTCTGTGCTGCAGACAAACAGCTGGAACGTCTTTCACTCTGTGTCTCAAGAAGATACTACATCTTGTGTGTGTGTGTGTGTGTGTGTGTGTGTGTGTGTGCACACTTACATAACTTCCCTCTGCTAAATATAAGAGCTCAGAGCAGAGCTGTCAGTCTGTTTCGAGCTGCTGAGTGTATAAATACACACAGTGTGTTTTCAGATCCTTCACTTCTGAACCGATCCGTTAACTGAAACAGAGTGAAGTCATTGTATTGATATGAATATTTATATAAGTAAGAAATGACAAAGACGTGTTTTAAAAGTGGAAGAATTACATTATTTATGACTTTAATAATAATTATCCTCATCTGTTCACTTCCTGTTTTCTACAAAGAGTCCTTGTTGTTTCCTGTTAAAGCATGACCACCATCATTCCATAACCGTAATGTTTATTATTGTGACCCAAATAACTTCTCCCTCAACTTAAGAGAAACCTTAATGACAGCAAACAGTGTGAAACCCCACAGACGCTGTTTGTGCATCAAACGTCTCGTCAGAGTGAAAACACAAAACCAACATTTGAACCCTCAACACAGTTTATTGTGACGTTGGTGTCGCTTGAATCATCACACGTGAACACCGTGAGAAACTATTGTTGGTTGTATTTTCATATTTTATTAATGAAGAGTCTTTAAATCAGAAACTTGATCCTCTTCATGTCATCGAGTAGCGATCAGACGATCGTGTCCGTCTTTCTGACGGATGCTTTGTGGATGTGAGCGTGACGTGCTGACGGTTCTTCTCCGTGTGTGTCTGCAGCTCAGATTGAAATCATTCCCTGTAAGATCTGTGGAGATAAATCATCAGGAATCCACTACGGGGTGATCACCTGCGAGGGCTGTAAGGTAAGCGTTCCTCATTTCTGGTTCACTTTGATGCTGTCCTTCTTAGAATGAATGTTGTTGATGTTACTTCACATTGTTGGAGACACGATGAGTTCGTTCCAGCTGATTTGGACAGAAACATGTCGTCTGAATGGATCTACTGAGCTAAACGACAACACGAGTAGTTTTCAGGTTCACTGTAAACATCCAGAAATTAATAATCAATAATTCAGGAAATAATAACATATTAAAAAATTCCAATCAACCCAGACGTCTTTCAACCGTCACGTCACAGTAACGGTGCATCAGATGGTGACGTTCATGTTTTAAACTCTACACGGTCACATTTCAAATCAAGTTGTCTTCATATTTGCCGATTTTTACGCCTCGTCCAATGCCAACGTTTGATTGTGAGCAGAATGTGAAGCACGTCTGACTTTCATGGGATTTAGTCACCACACCTTTCCGACCAGTCGTCCCTAATTATCGCCGCCTTTAAACACGATCATTTACAATAATGTTTGAATCCTCTTGATTGCTTATCCATCTAAGCCCGACCGTACAGAGTGTCGTACGATGCACTTTTCAGGAACGAATATAATGAATCTTACACACGTTATATACCTGATTACCTGGGCTACAAGATCATGTAAGCCATTTTTACATGCTCCAAACACAATTCTACACAACTAAAACAAACAACTATAAGAATTACCAAAATATCAGTCATATTTCGCCATGAGTGAACCGACTCCGCGCTCCGTTCGCAGCTACCAAGAGAAAGCTAAATGCTAACAAGGAAAACCCAGATACCAGAAAGCAAGCCAATTATACACAGATTCCGAAGATATCTTCAATATTTCTCTCCGTGAAACCATTACCGAGATATGAGTCAACAAACACCAGAACCAGGAACCGCTTTATCGATTATTATGAGAAACGCGCCTCATCGGTTCAACGGATGTCCTGTTTGTCTCTGAACTGTTTCCGTGGGTTTTATCTAAACCAGGGGACCAGGGGGGAGGATTTGACTTTCGGCGTATCGGTTTTTACGCTTCACGAGAGACGGCGCGTTTTTAAAAAATAGGGTTAGGGTTCAAGAGGATTTATTAAGTAACTATAAAAATGTTTTAACATTGTCATTGTTTGTTTTTGTCTTAATTGTATTTTAAAGTTCTTTGTAAAGCACTTTGCTTAACATTTTGTTGTTAAATGTGCTAAAGGTATTAATTCAACTTGATTTAAAGTTACAATCTTGAATATCTCAGTTTCGTTCTCTTTAGCGACACCTGTGGTGACAAGCGGTCATTGCAGGTGGTTCCTGTGGTCCGTCGGCAGTCTTGAGTCTCATTAAACAGGATCAGAGGGAAACATTTGACGCTGGGTTTTGGACCATCAGTCACAACCGTTTGGCACAGAAACGCTTCTCCCGGTTAGAACGCTTCCCCAGACAAGCATGTGTGTGCAGCTACAGCAGCTGCTGCTGGCAGCCGGAGGCTCATCTCACAGCCAACGAGCAGCTGATGGAGATTTATCTGTGTACAAACACAAGAGTGAGAGAGAGAGAGAGAGAGAGAGAGAGAGAGAGAGAGAGAGAGAGAGAGAGAGAGAGAGAGAGGGAGAGAGAGAGAGAGAGAGAGAGGCTGATGGGAGACTGGAGATCTTTTTTAGGGAGATGGTAGAAAAGAGGCGGGAAAAGTGAAGTCACATAACATCCGTCAAAAAAGCCGTAATATCTTTTTAAACGTGACACGCTGTGTCACTGACTGACTGAACTCTGTATCTAAGAATAACAGCTGTTAAATATAACTTCCTGTCTCTCAGGGCTTCTTCAGGCGGAGTCAGCAGAGTAACGCCGCCTACTCGTGTCCTCGGCAGAAGAACTGTGTGATCGACCGAACCAGCCGCAACCGCTGCCAACACTGCCGTCTGCAGAAATGTCTCACTGTGGGCATGTCCCGAGACGGTGAGACACACACACACACACACACACACACACTCACACACGCACACTCACACACGCACACACACACACGCACACACACACACGCACACACGCTCACATACACACACGCTCACACACACAAACACACGCACGCACACACACACACGCAGACACACACACGCTCACACACACAAACACACGCACACACGCACACACGCTCACATACACACACGCTCACACACACAAACACACGAACGCACACACACACACGCAGACACACACACGCTCACACACACAAACACACGCACACACGCACACACGCTCACATACACACACGCTCACACACACAAACACACGAACGCACACACACACACGCAGACACACACACGCTCACACACACACACACACGCACACACGCACACACGCTCACATACACACACGCTCACACACACAAACACACGAACGCACACACACACACGCAGACACACACACGCTCACACACACAAACACACGCACGCACACACACACACGCAGACACACACACGCTCACATACACACACGCACGCACACACACACGCTCACACACACACACACACACACACCCACACACACGCACACACTCACACACACCATTACACGTCTACTAAGCCAACAGTGCACTGTCGCGCTACCCTAGTCAACAGGGAACTTGTGTTTCTGGTCATTTTAAAAATACATACACACGCACACGCACACACACACACACGCACACACGCACACACACACACACACACTCACACACGCACACACACACACGCACACACACACACGCACACACGCTCACATACACACACGCTCACACACACAAACACACGCACGCACACACACACACGCAGACACACACACGCTCACATACACACACGCACGCACACACACACGCTCACACACACACACACCCACACACACGCACACACTCACACACACCATTACACGTCTACTAAGCCAACAGTGCACTGTCGCGCTACCCTAGTCAACAGGGAACTTGTGTTTCTGGTCATTTTAAAAATACATACACACGCACACGCACACACACACACACACACGCACACACACACACACACACACGCTCACCTGCAGAAACATCTGGCGGTCAGCATTTTGCTAGACGGCAGAGCAGGAGTCTGTCTCTCTGCACCATGTTGTCTGTGGTCCTGTTCAGTGTTAATACAGTCACGTGCTCGATGAAGACTTGATATCTGTGTCACTTCTTTATGTTTGATGGACACGTTATGAGACAATGTTCTCACCACGTCTCCTCCACAGGAACAAGACACAGACCGGATATCTGTTTAGACTCTTTGTGGTTGTTTTGTGTCTCTCTGTGGTTCCTCTATGTCTCTTTGTAGCCATTGTGTGTCCCTTTGTAGTGTGTGTGTCTCTTTGTTTTGGTCATTTTTAGTCATTTTGTCCCTTTTTGGTTATTTCTTTGAGTCACTCTCAGGTCTGTTCGTGTCTCTTTGAGTGACATTGGAGCCTGTTCAGTGTGTGTGACCAGATATCAGATATAAATCAGCGTCCAGCTGTCGACTCTGAGTCCTGACCTTGAGGGTGACCTTGTTACACTCTTCACTCTCTGCTCGACTGAGCTTGGTGTTATCACCTCTGAACTCGTCCCTCCTGACTTAATGTGTTCTTGTTCGCCTCTCTTCTACTTCAATCACAGCTGTAAAGTTTGGTCGCATGTCCAAGAAGCAGCGGGACAGTTTGCATGCTGAGGTGCAGAAGCACCGCCTCCAGCAGCAGCAGCAGCAGCAGCAGCAGCAGCAGCAGGGTCCCGTCCTCCTGTCCCACCCCAGCCTCGGCACCCCGTCCCTGGGCGAGGCCGAGCCGCTGTCCCCTCACTTCGGCCTCACGGAGCTGCCGGACGAGCTGGGAGGCTACATGGAACAGAACTCTCCTGAAGGAGGATCAGTATCGTCCAAGGTCTGTGGTTTTGACTTTTCAGAGGGGCAAAAACACTAATCGCCAAATGCTTCTATGATCTATAAGACCTTCTCTTCCACAAACAGGCAGACTCTGGAGGAGGAGGAGAGAGAGGAGAAGGCCGTGGGTTCTACCTGGACATCCAGTCGTCCCCGGATCAGTCTGGACTCGATATTAACGGCATCAAACCGGAGCCTCTGTGCGACTACGGATCCAACGGCGACTTCTTCCCATATTGCTCCTTCGGCGACGGAGACGCGTCGCCCACATTGTCCATGGCTGAACTCGGTAAGACAAAGGAAACAGAAGATGAACCGTCGTGGTGTCACGGACCGTCAATCCGTGATCCGTCCTGACCCCTCACGGTTCTCACCACAGATTAATGACGCTAACGTTAACCATCACAGTGTCAATAAAGTTTCACTGACTCAGTAGAACACGTGTTTCTATTCTCTGATCTCTGATCATGTTTCATTGTAAACAACCAATCAGAGGAGAGCTAGTAACGTTAGCAGCACCGCTAACGGCTAACCAACAGAGGTTCACTTCAGTTACATCACGATGCCTTCAGGCTCTGCTCAGTGAACACGAGTACTGGCTGAAGGTACATTAAAACGTTATCATGATGTGTTCACATGTAGTCTGTAAAATGTAGTTACGTATAAGAACTAAGAGTTTAACTCTAATTCCATCACATAAATGTCTGGGCATGGAGCGTCTAACAAAGAGATACAATATTGCATTTGGGTTCGATTTTGACCTTTTTTGTTTGTTTTTTCTCCAAGTTCCCAAACGTTCAGTGCTAAATAATCAGAATACTCATTTAAGCTAAAGATCGTTTGTCTCACTAGACAATAACTTCATAACTGAACAAGATCCACGTCCGATGCTCTGGTTCAGAATCCACTTCTGGCGCCGTGTGAGGAGAAGACACAAAGAGAGAAGCTCCACCGTACGGAGGAAGGTTGTAGAAAGCTGGAGGGAAACAAACAGAGAAGATGAGGAAATATCTTGAAAGAAGGGAAGAAAAGAAGAGCTAGTGAGACAAAAGAGAGAGAGAGAGAGAGAACTGTGGGGGCAAACAGAGACGGAGAGGTGGTTTAAAATAGCAGGAGGTTGGAGACTCGTCTTCAGAGCTCATTAAAACCTCTGTGTGGTAATTAGCTGTCTGTTAATTAGGGCCAAGTGGGACGAGGAGGCCACTCGATGGGGGAAATCATCTCCTCCTCCTCTCTGGAGATTTCTCTTTTATTCTTCTTCTTTCTTTGACCAAAAGAAAACGAGCTGACTGATATTTCTGCACCTTGTTTTGATCTCTGGAGTTATTCCGTCTTCATTCATTCATTCTGGAACAATCAATCAATCTGTAACGTTTCTCTTTTTAGGCTTTTGTTTCGCAAACATTTTGTTGACGCCGTTTTATATAGAATAAATAGATTTGGTTCATTCTGTGCCACATGTCTTTGGTTATTTGCGGTAGATTTTTATTTTTAAGGTGAAGTCCCGCCCTCCTCGGCCTCTGGTTGGCTCGGACTTGTTGCCTTCTTTGCAGAAGGTTTATTGCTGATGAAGATGATCGGTGGAAGGTTGTTGATGATTTCAGCTCAGATGTGGATGTTTTCCCGATTATGGGAGAAAGATCTTTATTTAAATGCTGCATGTTGCCTCTATGGATGGAATAACATTACAGATGTGTCGGGATTTATGGTTTGATATGGCATCATAATTAAACTTAATGTTGACCTTAATGGTGATGTGGACACTGATTAATAAAAACATTTAAAACTTCATATCAGAGGTTTCATAGTGCAGATTGTTTTTGAATCTTTTAGGAAGCCTCAGAGTGTGAGGTCGTGGCTAGTTCCTGGAGGCAGTAATAATAATAATATAACTTTATGTATACAGACCTTTAAAAACAGTTTACAAAGTGCTTTGACAGACAAAGCAGCAAAAACAAGACGATAATAAAAAGAACAGAAAGCTCAGTGAGACAGTCGGTATGATACAAATAAACTAATAAATAAGATAATAAGTGAGTAACAGCTGGAGTAGAAACACATTCATGGATCCGTTTCCTGAAATCAGCTGGTTTACAGAAGCCGCTCAAGATGACAGGAACTGTTCCGGCAGACTTCTGTGGCTGAAATGCATTGCAAAGCAAAACTATGAGGTTTGATGGTACATTTTTACGTTGGAACAGGAAGTGTTTGCATCAGTGCCGTTTATTCCTCGTGGCCCCTGACGGACCTCGTGGGTGAACCCGGGCTCAGCGTCTCGTTCTGTTGCAGATCACCTGGCTCAGACCATCTCAAAGTCTCACCTGGAGACGTGTCAGTACCTGAGGGAGGAGCTGCAGCAGATGAGCTGGCAGAACTTCCTGCAGGATGAGGTGGAGAGCTACCAGAGCAAGGTGAGTCCACCTCCTTTACCTCTATTATACTAGAACCCCGGCGTACCTGTGCACATATACCTTTTGTGTTTATTAGTGTTGAAAACAACAGTTTCTTTTCTTTATCTCTTCCCGCTCTGCAGCCGCGGGAGGTGATGTGGCAGCTGTGTGCCGTAAAGATCACAGAGGCCATTCAGTACGTGGTGGAGTTCGCCAAACGCATCGACGGCTTCATGGACCTCTGTCAGAACGACCAGATCGTGCTGCTGAAAGCCGGTGAGAGAGACCGCCGAGTCGGCTGCTTTTTTTGTTCTTATCGTCAGCAAAACCTCATGTTTAAAACCAACAGAGAACGTTTACACCAACAAGTGCTGTGTGTGTCAAAGCCAGGTGTCTCATAGAGCTCCATTAAAACCAGGAGACAAAGCTTCACGTGTTAAAGCTGCATTCTCTCTAGTGTCCACCAGGGGGCGACTCCTCTGGTTGTATAGAAGTCTATGAGAAAATGACTCTACTTCTCTCTTGATTTATTACCTCAGTAAACATTGTAAACATGAGTTTATGGTCTCAATCTCTAGTTTCAAGTCTTCTTCAATACAGCATGATGTTCATTTAGTAACTGATGGTCCATTTAGAGTCACACAGACCATAAAGCAGGGGATGCTTTAGGGGCGGGGCTACACAGTGATTGACAGGTCTCTACCAGAGACGTATACGGCGTCTCTACGTCACTCCTTCATCACCATCATCATCCCACCGTAGTTTAGTCTGACTCAATGTCACATACAAATACTCACTCGTGCCCCAATTGTAGATTAATCCGCCGCTGAAAATAGTCCCAAAAAATATTTCCTCCTGTTTTATGAAGTTAGCGAGTCTGAAAATAAACTATTTATTTGTGAGGTGTTTAAAGATTCTTCAGTAGGAAGCAGTGAGCAAGGAGCCACAGACCGGAAATCAGGAAGTATTGAGAAAAAATACCACGTTGTTGGTTTTGATCTTTTTTATGAGATTTATGGACAAAAAGAACAGAGATGAATGTGGTCTGCTATTTAACACTGAACTTCTGAATATTCAAAATGAAAGGTTCATTTGTAAACAGTGTTTCCTGTCTGACTTTGTTCCTATTAGCTTCTTTTACAGAAGCAGGTTTTCAGTTTTCATAGTTTTAAAGTCAATTATTCTTCCGGACGCGCTGACATTATTTTATTTTTTTTTTTTTAAATGATGTTGTTATTGAATCCAAGCACACAGAACGCAGTGACAGGACGTCTATTTTTATGAATTTCTATTAAAATGAACAGATTCATTAACCATCTCCACGGTTCTGCCGCCAGGCTCTCTGGAGGTCGTCTTGGTCCGGATGTGTCGGCTGTTCGACTCTCAGAACGACACCGTCTACTTCGACGGGAAGTTTGCGGGTCCGGACGTCTTCAGAGCTCTGGGTGAGTTCTTCTTCTCACTCCTCACGTAACTGTCACAATAAACTGAGCAACATCTCCTCCTGCATCACACGATGGGCTGTGTGTGTTGTGGAGCCCCCTGTGGGTCACACGGTGGAAAGACATTCTAGGAATGAACCAAGTCAATGGATCAGTAAGTGATCACATGGTTTAGGGGGACATTGTGAAGTTAGGCCTCTAGAATATGCACCCGACGCTCAGAATACATATCTATATATATATAAATATAAACAGTATATGTACTAATGTTCACTCACAGTTAATCAGACCTTTAACACAGATTTCCACATTCAAATGAATTGCATGAAAAGACAATGCTCCTTTAGCTTACGTTAGCTCAACAGATTGCATTGTGGTCCTCAGCTCTGTTGTACATTTCTGTACTAAATGTCACGCTGCATCAGACGTCACTACGTTAGGAAGTTACCGTTGTTACCGTGTGTTTCCAGGTTGTGATGACTTGATCACGTCGGTGTTTGACTTCGCTAAAGGAATGTGTTCTCTGCGTCTGTCGGAGGACGAGCTCGCTCTGTTCTCAGCGTTCATTCTTCTTTCTGCAGGTGAGTCTCTCTTCTCTTCAAAGCTTTTATCGTCTCGACTCGTTCTGCAGCTTTAAATACTCGAGTTCAGCGGCTGAAGTAGTTTTTTCCCTACAGACCGGTCGTGGCTGCAGGAGAAGCTGCAGGTGGAGAAGCTGCAGCAGAAGACTCAGCTGGCTCTGCAACACGTCCTGCAGAAGAACCAGAGAGAAGACGGAGCGCTAAACAAGGTAACCACACACACACACACACACACACACACAAACACCAGAACCAGAACCAGAACCTCAAACTGATTCTGAAGAAGTGATGAGCAGACGAAAAGTCTTCACTAAGCCCCTCAATAATAATGACAGCTTTGACCAGTTTGAACCTTCTCTACAGTTTGATCAGAAATGGCCTCACGTCGCCCTCGTGTGGTGAGACGGTGAACGACAACATCTACAAATACAAACTTTCATATTGAAACCAAACAGTTTGATACAGAAACAATAGTACAATATGAATCTTTTATACACACATGAAACTGATTTCTATGCTTGTGAGGACCTGGTCCTGATCTTAACTTTAGTCTAAAGGAGACCTGAACCCTGAATGAGACCAGTTCACTCACAGTTCTCTCTTCCTCACCGACGTGTAATAGTTCTTCTCCTCTCCTTTCCTCTTTGTCTATTTCCTCCTCCTCTTCTTTCCCATGCTTCTTCCTCCTTTCTTGTCCTCCCTCGTCTCCTCCTCTGTTCTCTCCACACCTCTCCTCCCCTCCTTTCCTTGTCTTCTCTCTCCTCGTCTCCTCCCCTCTCCTGTCCTCCCCTCCCCCCTGGTCTCCACCCTTATCCGCTCCACACCTTTCCTCCCCTCCTCTCCTTGTCTCCTCTCTCCTCTTCTCCCCCCTGGTCTCCACCCCTGTCCTCTCCACATCTCTCCTCCCCTCCTCTCCTCCTCTCCCCCCCTCTCCTTGTCTCCTCTCTCCTCCCCTCCTCTCCTCTCCTTGTCTCCTCTCTCCTCCTCTCCCCCCTGTCCTCCCCCCCTCAGCTCAGGTGTAAGGTGTCAGCGTTGCGTTCGCTGTGCAGTCGACACACAGAGAAGCTGTCAGCGTTCAGAGCGGTGTACCCCGACACGGTGAGGACCCACTTCCCTCCTCTCTATAAGGAGCTGTTCGGGGCCGACCTGGAGCTCCTGACTCTGCAGAGCGACGACTAAACCCGGACCGGAAGCTCCGCGCAGCTGGGCTGCCAGAACCGGACGGACCAGGTCCAGTTTAAAGCGGCCATGGAGAACGGGACTCTGCACTTCTCAGAGTCCGCAAAAACACGGCAGATTTTAACTCCTCAGTTTGTCATTTTTCTCCTCCTCCTCCTCCTCTTCCTCCTTCTCCTTTGGCTCTGGGTTTGGATGCAGTGAGGAATCGGAAGGTCTCCCTTCATCTGCATCAACCCACATCTCGTGTCCCCGGATCTTGGATCTGGATTCCTCTCTGACTTTAAAAACACACCTTCAGTATTCACACTGAAAACTTGCTTCTGTTTGTCTCTGGACCGTCATCCGATCATCACACACAGAAAATACATTTATTATAGAAGAACACACAGCTAATATAGCTCACCGGGCTAGCTAGCTCGGCCGCTAACCAGAAGCAGTTTTATAAAACCGGATGGTGCAACAAGCTAACAGCTTCCATTGTTTTTTGAACTTTGCAGCTCTCCTTAATCTCAAAGGTTAGCGCTGATCAGGCAGTTTACACTCGTGCAATGGTGAGATTTTTGTTATAAATGGATGCATCATCTGTATCATCTTTTATCTCTTTTTATGGCTGCACTGAATCATGTTACACACAATTTAGACACGTTTCTTTCAAAATTCAGATTATCGGTCTTTGGAAACTTCTCTTTTTGTTGTGGGTGTTAAGTTTGTGAGCTTGGATTGAGCCGCTGCATCAAAGTTTAAAGAAAACAGGGTCTGTGAATACTTTGGTCATTCAGGTGAGGACAAGAAATGAGTCCATGCGTGATGAATCTTTCTCAGAACGGGGCCATCTTTAATGGTTGTTGTCCGATCGATCAAATCGACCCTTCACTAAATCCCGCCCTTTGAATGCAGACCGGCCAATCACAGCGTAGCATCTTTTTCTTCAGGCTGGTTTTAGTGGATTTTGGAGCTCGTCGTTAAACGTTTTGTAGTGATACTCATTACCCGAAGAGGTTGGAAGGAGATTTAGGTTTCTAAGTCGTTAGTGAAGCTAACGTTAGCAGAGTACGTTAGCACAGCATTAACTGGCTTTAGCACGTCTATGCTACGCTAGCTACTGAGGGTGCACTGAATGTATTTTAATGATTGTAACAGTGTTGTTTCTTCATCTCATCAAGGGTCAATTCATTAATCATTTTGACAACTAGATCAAAAACTATGTGTGGTTTTGAACCGTGATTATTCAACATCGGACCAACATCAAACCAACATCATGCCAACATCTGACCAACATCAGACTAATATCAGACCAACATCATGCCAACATCAAACCAACATCAGACTAATATCAAACCAACATCATGCCAACATCTGATCAACATCAGACCAACATCATGCCAACATCAAACCAACATCATGCCAACATTAGACAAACATCAGACCAACATCAGACCAACATTTCCACACAGACATTCTGCTGTTTTGTTCTGATCCAACTTGTATATTGAAAGTTTTGGGCTTTCTGGTGGATTTGAAGCCGGTAGATAAGAAGAAAAAAACAAATACCAGCTGACACCTTCTGAGAAGAGTCTTAAAATAAGATTCATTGGAGAGGACGTGTCTGTTTTCTTCTCTACATGTCTGTTGATGCTCCACTCAGGTTAATTCAGATATAAATAATTAAACTAAACACTAAACCTCATATTCACTTCTCCTCTCAGGCAGTTTTTATTGATTATTAATTAGCAGAAGCATAAAAGCTGCACTGTGAGCTCACCTCATTTAAAAATGGACCCCACGTTTGTGGTTATTTGATTATTTCGTTGATAACATTCGTTTACATGTTCTTGTTATTGACCACTGGAGCAAAGATGACCTCATCCTAAACATCTTTTAATCCTCGTGGTGAAACATGAATTAGTGAATAAGCACAAGTGAAGCAAAACTCCTCTTCCTCCTCTGGTTACATCTGCATGGAACTTGCAGACAGCAGCATCAGACAATTCATTCTGATGTAGCAGTTAGCATGTAGCATTTAGCATGTAGCACCACCTGGTGGCCTCACAGGACAGTGCAGGATTATTTCTGCTGAGAGTCGGTCTGCAGCTGCTCCTGTTGGGCTTTGATGGCATTGAATCCATGTTTCTAATCCACAGTAACGAGTGAACCCGGTTCATTCTGTTGGCTGAGAAAGTTTAGAGTGTTGATGAAAGTGCTGCTACGAGGAGGAGATGATAAGAAATGTTCAATTATGCATCTGGTGTTCAGCTTGTATTTTGTCTTATTGCAAACCGGTCATGTGCAAAGCCTGTCGATATATTTATGTCTTGAAAAGACTCCGTCAACCAGTCAAGTCAGAGTTTACAACCATTTTATTTTATCAGACATTTGTGGGGAAACGTCATACATGTGAACTTGGCCTTTGACACCAAATTCTTCTCAGTTCATATTTGAGTAGAGTCGAGGTTTTAATAATAATAATAATACATTTTGTTTGTGTAGCGCTTTAAAAGGTACTCAAAGGCACTTTACATGGTAAATACAGAAACAATAAAATCAATTATAATATAAACACGAGACGACATAAAACACACACATACACATACATAACTAACTTCACAGGTTCAAATTGAAATAGACGTTCCTGAGAATGAACCTGACTGGACGTTGTAAAGTCTCTCAGTGCCAAACTAATACTAATTGGACTAATTGCTTGAATAATTCTAACTCTTTGGTTCGACCATGTTTACATTTTACTGATAGAAGAAGGAAAAAAGATTCATTTAGGATTCAACCAGCTGCATGAAAGCAATATTGTAAAAATAACAGTTTTAAGAGCAATATAGACGCAGAAAACTATGCAGAGTCAAGTACAGAGAGAAGTAGTGAAAATATTATTACTGCGTTGCACTAAAGTCAGTCTACTGCCTGCCTGTGTGTGTGTGTGTGTGTGTGTGTGTGTCTGTGCGTGTGTGTGTGTGTGTGTGTGTGTGTGTGTGCACATTTTGTCAGAGTTTCGACTCATTTCTTTCCATCATTACTTGTGTTTTTTCCACCGCATCAGTCTGCAGGTTTTAAAGCCCAATAAAAAGAATCTGTAATGAACTTTAGCCATAACTGAATGTCAAGCAATAATATAAATGTGTTTCTTTGTTTTGTTGTGTATAGTTTTGAAGATACGGCATGGCAACGCAAGGTTTCCTGTTGAATCTTGTGCGTGTTGTCGGCTTAATGTTCTGTCTGGACTCGTGACATGAAGCCGTACGCTGACGACACGCCGTTCTCCCTCCGAGCCTCCTCGTCGGTTCGGCCCTCGTTCTTTTAGTAACTTAATGATAAGTCTGTACAGGCCACAGGAAAATAGTGCTGTAGATGCTGGATGAGCATCAGACTTTCTATCTGTTGATTGATATGCATCTTCATGTATCTGGGTTGATCTGCACCGCTCTCCTTTAGCTTTAGTTTAGTTACACATGAGAGCGTTTTGTGTTTTTAACATGCGTGTGATGCTAGCTTACCTTTTGTTAGCAGGGTCTTGCCCCCGTTGTGTTTCTTCACAGGGTTTATATATTCAAAGGAAAATTCTGTTTTATTAACAACAATGTTTTGTGAAGTCGTACAAAAAACAACCTTTTTGTGTGAAACAAGTTCAGGGTTTACGCCAGTGTTTTGCAAGCTGGCTGGCTCTAAGCATCCAGAAATAATGTTTTTTGAAACATGTTTTTGAAACTAAAATGTGTAGAAGTAGTGAACTCCTTTAGGGAATAACTGGGGTTAGCCACAAAGACCCAGGAGCCACAGACCTATTTTCAGGTTGGACGTTTCCAAAAGCTCCTCATTGGATATTTTCTTTGCAGTGTTGCTTGAACCGCTGTGTTAAACTCTACGTTTGCTTCCTGACTCGTGTCATTGAATGTGTTACATTGAAATGGGGCAAAGACTCTGGAACACTTCAACAAAATGCTAACGAAGCTCAGCTAACGGCAGCAAGCCCGTCGGTTCATCTCATCCGAGTTGTACAAAAACACAATTTTCCTTTAAATTATCAAATGTTATTTATGATGATGAAATATCAGAGCACGAGGATGTTATTTCCCAGCCTGCACCTGTATCAGTGTGTCGAGCTCGGGACTATTCAATGTCTTTGTTTAAACTGACTTCTTGAAATGTATTTAAAACAATAAAGAAAACAGAAAGAAAAGCATTTCTTGGTTTTTGTACCAAATCACATGATAAATGAAAGAGCTCTGTGCCGTACAAGAGAGCAAACTGGAAACTGTTATTGTTCACCTTTCAAACTCAGATAAAGTTCTCTGTGATTGAACAACTGCTGGAGTTCAAGAGGCTGAAAATGCAATAAAGCACTTCTCCTTCTCCAGGCTCTGACCTCCGTCACTATACAGCTTCACCCTCTGTGAGCACGACACACAACGAGTACATCGCCCGCTGTGGAGGGAAGCAACCTGCAGAACAAAGGTTGTGTTTGATTTTTGTCTCTGATTTGGGTGAAGCGACCCTTTAAACTACTTATCCTGTATTTCTCCATCCTCTATCAACTCTAATGTGATCTGATCATTGTAAAAAAGAAGACAAGTCATTTAAAAAAAGAATGGAGAACAAGAAAACAATAGAGGAGACAAAAAGGAGGAATCTGTTTCTGTCTGATCTAAACTGTTAATAACTTAAGAACAGATGAGAGAAAGCCTGGATCATCTTTCTAACTCTTGAACATGTATTTCTCTTTGTAATACTCACTTCAGCCACAAGAGGCTGAAGAGCACCGTCCATGTTCTAAATAGGACTAAACATTGATGCTGTTCTTAACGGCAGATTAGCGCCATTCATTTACATTTCTACCCTAAAAAAGGACTTGGATTAACTTCTTATGTTGTTTAGAACACGGTAGTGGTGCACTTCAGCCAACATGGAAACAAAATAATTCAAACTTGATGTTGTAAAATGTGTTCTCTTCTGTTTGACGGATGTTTTAGATCAGACTTAATAAAGTTCAGGTCCTCTCAGGGCTTCCACAGGAGAGAACCAGGACCCGAGGAGCTGAGGCCGGTGTGACTGTCCTGCATCGAGCTTGTCTTCCTCTCCACTAGATGGCGGTAGAGTACAGGTGTGTCTGCTACAACCTGCAGCAGAAGAGCAGAACACAGTCACACTGAACCAATGTTCTCTCACACCGAGTGTCACCGTGAGATTCCTTTACGGTGGATGGAGCTCGTGTCTGTGTTCAGGCTTAATATCAAGTTGTACATGAAGAAAGAGCTGATTCAGTCTGATGGATTCGCTCTATTTCTCTTCTGCTTTTAATGCTTCATGTTTCAGACTTCAATGGCTTCTTGTCTCGTTGTTGTTTCTCACCTGCTCTTCATCGTCTGAAGTAACCTTGACTGTTTTTGGACCTTCTGCTCTCTGCAAACCTCGTTCCTGACAAAACAGTCCACCTTGAAACATTCACACCTTTTCATTCTTTGTCTTTTTATCCACTTGTTTTCCTTTCAACTCGTCCTCAATGTCTCAAAGTCTTCCGTTGTAACGTGCAACACTTTCCAAGAGATGTGCTGTAATCTAACAGGAATCACCATCCATGGACGCTATCATCTGGATTTTGTGAGATTCTTCTTTTACGTTTAAGTAAATGATACTCAGCGCTTTGTTCTTGGCAGGAAAAACACAAAACGCTTTATTTCACAGTCTCCCCGAGGTTTCCTGAAACGATCTAAAGTAATATTCTCCTGATTACAGAGAACAATAAAGTCCCGGGACAGTTCAGAGTTCTTTCATAGTGGAACGTTTAGTTGTTGAATTACTAACAGTCATAGCTTTGTTGCTTCCTTTATGTGAGTTAACTCTGCACTAATTTAACCTAGAAAGCCATTTGTCTGTAATCTTATGTATTTTAGACATTTGTCATGAAAACACTTCATCGTTAGCTTTGGATTGGAGCAGCGCTAGCTGTACTTAGCTAGCATGCTACGCATCAGCCATGTTGTGTGTGTGCTGTTGACAGCAGGTCACAGGAAGCTGTGTCATGTCGTTATATGTTTCTGTTTCCTCTCAGAGTTAACGTGGACACACGTTCACATGAGAGAAACTAAAGGAAACTGAAGTGCTACCGGACCGCTGCTAACAGACACAATTTGCCATCAACTGATTGTTTAAATTGGAGACGTTCCAGCGTCTGTGCTGATTATTCAAAGCTGTCGATTGTTGTTTGTCTTCTCGCCTCGAAACGACTTTTCTGAAACGTGTGAACTGATTTTTTCTCTTCTATATCAACGGATAAAATAAAACGAGTTAACCTCCCCGAGGAGCACGCAAACCGATCGATGCGCACAAACTGGTACAAGAAGGAAGACGAGGAAAGGTGAGCTGGTGTGTGCACAGAGGTAAGAGCGGAGGGCTGATCGAGTTATCCGCCCGTAATGAGAATCCTCAGTAATGAACACGCGTCAGAGGCTGAAGAGGCTCGAATCAAACAGGAAGTTAGAAGCAGGTTATTGCAACGTGGTTAATGCGCTGCTCGTTTTGTCGTCATTACAACCCGTTTAGCCTCACGCACGCACACGCACGCACACACATACACACACACACACACACACACACACACACACACACACACACACACATCCAGGAGCAACAGAAGGACATCAGGGAATATAATAAAATCAACACCTTAGATGAGCTCGTGCTGCTGTTTTACTGCACGAGAATATCCTCGTCAGAACTGTTGAAATGTTTTTAACGGGAAGAGAGACGAGATTTGAAATAGTCAAAAACATTCTTGATCTTCTGATTCTTGTTCATGGAAGAAGAATCACAAGATGGAGAATTCTGTGTGTGTGTGTGTGTGTGTGTGTGTGTGTGTGTGTGTGTGTGTGTGTTGCTCAACACGACGTATCTTTCATCGTATTCTTTTACTTTTCTCACGATTTAAAATCTTCCAGATTTAATTTCATTATCAAACAATAATTTTCCAAGTTTCATAACAGATGTGACAACCATATTCAAAATCACCTAATTTACTCTAATAGCTTAGTGTTAGCATGCTAACATTAGCTTTGTGAGTTAGCTACACCTGACAGCTAGTCGCTGTAAATATTTAAAAACAACTTATCTCGTGGAATGTCGGCGTTGACTATGTGAGAGAAATGTACCGTGTTGTTGCCTGAAACGGTTTATTGCCGAATACGTTACACATATAAAGGATTTATCTTCTGTCTTCACACACACACCGTTGGGAGAGTTAAGCTTACTGCTGTATTTGCTGGAACATGTAAAGTATGTAATGTAGATGTCATATTGTTCTGTAATGGGATTAGGAACCTGGAGCACCGTCTACATCGAGCAGCTGTCTGTTGTGTTAGCGTCCTCGTCCTGGCTGAGGACAAATCTCCATGAAACCCCGAGAGAGAGAGAGAGAGAGAGAGAGAGAGAGAGAGAGAGAGAGAGAGAGAGAGAGAGAGATAGAGAGAGAGAGAGAGAGAGAGAGAGAGAGAGATAGAGAGAGAGAGAGAGAGAGAGAGAGAGAGAGAGAGAGAGAGAGAGAGAGAGAGAGAGAGAGAGAGAGAGAGAGAGAGAGAGAGAGACGAGTATAAGAGCCAACAGGATGAACGGCCACATCACCGTGATGACTCAACACTTCCTGTGTCTCCTGAACGAGACTTTCATTTACACAAACAGCTCACATCGGGCCTCCTCTTCTTTCACCTCGTCATGCGACTCTAATTACGGGGGATACGCGGGAGGACGTCCCTGGAGACGGACCGGGGGGGACGAGGGGCGGAGGGAAGTCTTTGGGGAGGCGTGTTGTTGTTAATGAGATGGATCAGACTCGACAGCAAACTGTGGACAGAGAGAGAGAGAAGGACAACCCCAATCTGAGACCGCAAAGACCTGGACCGCAAATAGCCTCAGAGTCTATTTTAGAGCCGGGGGATTATCTGCATCTTCATACCGTCGGTTTGGTAAAGCCTCAGGGAAGCACGTGTGAAGTAGGACTGATTTCACGGTGGGACGGAGGGAGCAGACTGTAGCTTTGGTTACAGAAAGCTTTTCTCAGAGGCAGAGCTGCAGAAATAATCTCAGTGAAGAGAACTGAGAGCTCCTGAGAGCTCGTGAGACGGCCTATAACATCTGGCCACACCCCAAACAGTGATGTGAACAGATGTTGTTGGAATATTTTAGTTGCAATCATAGACTGTGTCTAAGAAGAGGACGTAGTCATGGTGACTTCTATCATTGGTTCGTAGACTGATTTTTTTGTAAACTCAGAGCCATGAATTTGGCAATTTTGCTGTCGCCATCTTGGATTCCGGACATCGCCATGTTGTTTTTTTGAAACCAGTGAACAGGAAGTGACCATATTAGGACTGAGGAGGAGTGACGTAGAGACGCCGTATACGTCTCTGGTAGAGACCTGTCAATCACTGTGTAGCCCCGCCCCTAAAGCATCCCCTGCTTTATGGTCTGTTTGACTCTAAATGGACCATCATTTACTAAATGAACATCATGCTGTATTGAAGTTACTGCAAACCATCACCTCAGTGATGCTGAAAGCAGCCATAAGTCTGTTTACACCCCTCGAGTAAAGACTCTAGTGAAGCTATAATACCCAGCTGCTGTCTCCTCACCGTCTGTAATCAACCCTCAGACCCTCGTCGCTGTAAGAAGCTTTTCTTTCTCTCTGCTAATCGGCGTTAAACGGCCGATGAGGAGGATGAGCGGCGGCAGAACGCAGAGCTGCAGGACAGACGCCCTCCAGCTGTTGGATCACATTTAACAGCTTTTCACAACCTCCACACTCCGTCCTCTTGTTCTCCACTCCGGTCCGTTACATCATCTCCTGCCGCTCTGCCTCCCGTGTCAGAGCTCTTCAGGCTTCATCACTTTATCAGCCTCACGGAGCGCCTGATGGAATCACATCACGGGCTTCTTGTCCAATGACACGCCTGAAACTGCTCCGGGCCCAAGAAGCCATTAGCTAGCGTTCATTCAGTTATTCTCACTCAGACTCCTCTCACACACCGATGCTGCTCCTCACATCGTTCCCTTCACACGAGGCTCTGACTTCTTATATTTCAGTTTGCACTCTGTAAACTAAGATGACACGTAACCGTGCCAGTCCACATGCACATGACAAAGTGCTGTTTTATTTTAGTTTTTTATATTTAGATGATTATTTATGTGTAGATGTGATTCAAGGTATAAGAATAAGTAACTTCTGTCTCCTCCTTTGGGAATGAATTGAGTTCATTTTCTTGGAGAGGTGAGTGTTCAGCCTGATGGAAGATGGGCAGCGACTCCGCTGTCCTGAGGTCAGTGGGGAGTTCATTCCACCATCGTGGGGCCAGGACAGAAGGGTCCTGAAGGGTCCTGAAGGGTCCTGAAGGGTCCTAAAGGGTCCTGAAGGTCTTCAGCATCATCAGAGTCTCTCTAGACCAGAGGTCCACAACCTTTTTTGCGTCACGGACCGGTTTCATGTTAGACAATATTTTCAGAATTACTCCTGATATTGTCTGTTAAGTTATTCTTGGTAGTTGTCGGCTCTTCTTCTGTCTCCTTAGTGGTCTTTTCCTCTTTGCTTCTGAAGCTCTCCAGACGTGTTTGACTCATTGTCGCTAGCTTGCGGGCTGAATGTTTGAGGTCACGTATCACGTGACCGAGACGAGTGTCTCGACACGTCAAGAGACTCAGGCGGATGAAATCGGGAGAGAATCCGGTGATTATCAGACTCTGATGATCAATAAAACGGACATAATATAAATGATGTATTCTTTCTGTGCGACCCACGGACCGGTACCCACATCCACATCCCTGTGTTCATCAGAAACACAATGTTTTTAAATCTCTTTATTCCTTTTTATTACGTTTCCATCTCGTACACACATCATCCTGCATCCATCTCTTTCTCTACTCTCTCTGATCCCCCCCTCATCGTCCTGCACCCCACCATCCCACCACTTATTTCCCAGGTTCCCCTTCTCTCTGGTGTGTTTCCTGAACCTGTGGAGAGAGCACAGCTTCTAATCAGCCTCGTTACGTTCAGAACATACTTCCTGTTTCCAGAGTCTGGAGGTGGAGATCTAACAGCGTCCTCCTCCTCCGCTCCACTTTCCTCTTTCTCTCTCTGGCTTCTTTCTTCTTCTTCTTCTTCTTCTTCTTCTTCTTCTTCTTCAGACTCACTGCTCTTTCCTGATCTGTCGTCTCTTACAGTCGTTCTGCTTTGTGTCTCGGGCTCCCTGAGCACAGCTGTTTTCTAACGAGGTAAACTGCTTCAAACTGCAGCCATGAGAGCCATTGTGATGAAGATGATGATGATGATGATGACCACAGGTTTGTTGTTTGACTACTGAAAGGATCGGGATCTAAAAATGCTCAAATGTTTTTAATCAATCCTCATGACCTTCGTGTCAGTTTCATTTTTCATGAACAGCAGCTCAATGACTCGCCTCTGAAGAGGAATCAGGACCAATCAGGGCTTCTCTTTAAGTAAACAAAGCCGATCAGAACCACCTCAGTCTGCTCGTGTTGCCCGAACCGTCACTTAAAACAACAGTTGAATGTGATGTTGTGTGTGTGTGTGTGTGTGTGTTGAGTTCAGTATGCACACAGGTGTTTCCTCCTGCAGCGCGTGGACGAGCTGAATACAGATATTTATTAATTAAGGGCTAATTTCCCGCTCCATCGATTCCAGCTCCACGTAGCTCAGCTCCTCAGAGGATCGATGAGAGCAAACAGACAAACCCCCGAAGAACACACAACACACACACAACACACACAACACACACAACACACAGAACACACAGAACACAGAACACACAACACACAGAACACACAACACACAGAACACACAGAACACACAACACACAACACACAACACACAGAACACACAACACACACAACACACAGAACACACAACACACACAACACACACAACACACAGAACACACAACACACACCACACAGAACACACAACACACAGAACACAGAACACACAGAACACACAACACACAGAACACACAGAACACACAACACACAACACACAGAACACACAGAACACACAGAACACACAGAACACACAGAACAGACACAACACACAGAACACACAACACACAGAACACACAGAACACACAGAACACACAGAACACACAACACAGAACACACAGAACACACAACACACAGAACACACAACACACAGAACACACAACACACAGAACACAGAACACACAGAACACACAGAACACACAACACAGAACACACAGAACACACAGAACACACAGAACACACAGAACAGACACAACACACAACACACAGAACAGACACAACACACACACAACACACAACACACAGAACACACAACACAGAACACACAGAACACACAGAACACACAGAACAGACACAACACACACACAACACACAACACACACAACACACAGCCTCCATCACACTCCTGGTATCGGGGGGGGGGGGGATCTGCATCACCAGTGTAGAGGCAGCTTGTTAATCTTCCTCCTTCGCCTCTTCTTGCAGATCTGAAGGGTTCTGACTGGTGTAGACCACCATGTCTCTTCTTTCTACTTTACGGGGACTTTACTGGGACTTTACTGGGACTTTACTGGGACTTTATTGGGACTTTTATCAAGACATTCTTTGACATACTTACTTACTTACTTACTTATTTTGATGACATGCTGTGTGCTTTGATATTTTGATGACATGCTGTTCTATGACTGTTACCTTCGTACTATACGGGGACCTTTCTTTCATGAAACTGACGACTGACGATCCTGCACTCTGACGTTTTTGACATTTTTTAACAAACTATGTTATGATAGTTTTTTAAAATACTATAATAATGAATTTAATGATAATAACTTTATTCCTACAGCACCTTTAAAATCTGAGTTTACAAAACAAAGCAAGAGAATAAAACTACATTCCAGCCAGAGGCTCCGCCCACTCCTTCAGGAGTAGACACACCTGATCCTGATCTGCTCAGCAGGGAGATGAATAAATGTGAAGCAGGAGAGCTGATCAGGGAGAACCTCCTGCAAGAGGAGGAGTGTGGCGGAGAGAGTTGAGACCGGTCAGCCGGCTGAAAGACGTTGTTTGTTCCATCTGTCTGTTTGAGGCGGAGCTCTGAGCTTCTCTGCTGTTTTGTGTTACTTGACGTTTGTTTGATTAAATATCCTGAAACCTGCAGAAGTGACTCTGGCTGCTGTGCTGCCACAATTCTCTGTCTTCCAAACCGTCCGTTACAAATATGACATCTTTCGACCTGCTATGACTTCTATTCATTACACCCTATAATATGACTTCTATTCATTACATCCTATAATATGACATCTTATTCACTTGGTAACGGCAGAGTATACTTTTATTTTCCATTATTTATTCAAGACGAACGTCACTATGACCGTCACAACCTTTAATGAAACAGTGCAATATGATTTTTACATATTTTATATATACATACATTCATATATATATATATATATATATATATATATATATATATATATATATATATATATCTATATACTGTATGTATCAAATCTTCCTTTAATTAACCTTCAATGCGTGGTTGCTGAGCAGCGGTGGAGGAACGGTTGCACAGACCTGCAGCTTTACCTGCTGTAACGTAGTCTGAACTGTACTCGCTTCTCTTTCACGTCTCTTATCTTCTATATTTCCAGATCACAGTAAAACGGCGTTATTCTCAGAGAAACCCGAACAAGCCTATCAACACTTTTTACCGTCTTAATGTGTTTATCCGGCTTCTTAAAGTTGCTTTGTGCTCAGATTGATCTCAACGGTTCTTATCAGGCCGCACACACAAAGCTGCAGATAGAATAAAACGGGTTTGATATTATAGCTGTCAAGGTTATCTCGCCGTAAACACAATGCGCTCTCCTGCAGCACGAGTAAATAAATAGAACACACACACACACACACACACACACACACACACACACACACACACAGTGTGAAGCTCTACCTCTGTTCAGACTGAGATGTGAGTCCCACTGAACAGGAAGCAACTACATTTTATTTGTGTAGCGCTTTAATAAAAGGTACTCGAAGGCACTTTACACGGTAAAAACAGAAACAATAAAATCAATACAAACAAAAGAGACGACATAACTAATAAACAAAAAGCAGATTAAATGTGTATCATGTGCTGAAAGAGTAGAAATGAACTTTACCAAGAGTTACTGCGACGCTAGCAGCTCCGTGAGAATCTACTTCTTGTGATATATATATAAATATATATATATATATATATATATTTATATATATATATTTATATATATATATAAATATATCACAATATTCTTTCCACTTAATAATTATTTGTTTCAGTAAACATGTTTGTTTGTCCATCTACCTGCTACTGATGTAGTTCTATAGATGACAGCTGCCACCACTGAGGGAAGCAAACTGTTGGAAAAAAACATATTAAACTAAACTAAACTTTTGTTACGTGAAAATAAAACACAAACCTCCAGAAAAACTGAAAAACGATAATGAAAGCTACGTCAGTCAGAAGGAAAATCAATCAAACGTTGCTTTGCTCCAAGAGAAACCGCTGAGGTTGTGATGTGATACTGTGTGTGTGTGTGTGTGTGTGTTACATTGGGTTAGATATTTGTGTGTGTGTGTGTGTGTGTGTGTGTGTGTGTGTGTGTGTGTGTGTGTGTGTGTGTGTTACATGCGTTAGATATTTCCCAGAGTGCAGAGCGATGCAGCACTAACAGCCGGTATCCTTCCGTCCCTCCTGAGGTGGTTGAAAGTTGAGAGTTTGAAATTCGATCCCTCTCCTCCCTCGACGAGCGCTCCGTGCTGCCGGGCGCCATCGACCGTCGCCTCCACGAGTTCCTCTGCTCGGCCCCGAAAAAAGCTCCACCAAAGAGCTAACACGGCCGGTAATTACATCCACCGAGCCCAGCGCCTAAACAAAGAGTCGATAGAGTGCTGCAGCTTTTAAACAACAATAAAGACCGAAGGTAGAGCGGAGCCTCTACGCATACGACCGAGACTTAGAGATGGAGAGCATCTGGGGTTTTATTTAGCCGTTAATGGCTGAAGGTGAGCGTTCGATGGAGCGGAATAATGAGGCGGATCGATGTCCATTGACCTGCTGCTCAGCCCGCCACACTTCCCATTACACCGAGGCCTCGGGGTAAAGCCTCATCTGCTCCCTGAGTAACAGAGTAACTGGAAATAACATTCAGGAGAGGAGGCGCTGCAAAAGTTGGGAAAAGGACTATTGATTGGTGCCATAAATGATAAGAATATTGATTGTTTGAGGGACCGAGGCGTTGGGTTGGACCTGTACCTCAGGAGTCCTTTCATTTTGGTTCTGCTCTTTCCCAGAAACACATTCTATTCAAACACTTTACTCTCACATGTTTCTCAGAGGGGACACATGCAGAACTCCACTCCAGAATTAGCCATTTAAAATGTGTAAACGACAGTTAAACGAAGCGTGTGGTGGTGAGAGGACTGTACTAAATCATCTAACTTCAGCTCCCCTCACCCTTCTGTACCAGTAGTCATCACATACACCTACAGTATTAAGTCCAACTTTAGGACACATTGTCTTGCACAATACAGTCTACAGATTCATGGTTCACAATCTATTTAGTAGTGAAAGCTGTGACCAAAGCGTTGCTCCCAGTTCAAGTGGTAATTCTTAGAAAGCGTCATCGTTTTAAGATCTTTCTTAAAGAACAGTACATTTTTCTTTTCTGTTTTTTGGGAGGATCAAGCGAGCAGAGCTCACTGCAGCCATGAACGGGATCCTTGAGCCTGAAGCCATAAATGATCAACTCAAACATCAGTTTGGTGCAGCAGCATGGGAGGTTAGCCATGGACAGACACAGAGATGCACGCACGCATCATTATCTCCCGGCTGAGATCATAATAATAATAATTAGTTGATGAGTCTGATTTCAGCACAAACACACATTCAATCTGAAACTAAACAGGATTTTTGACCACAATAAGGTGGACAAAATCCCAAACATAGAAAGAAAGGTTATGGAGTTGTTGTGGCTGATGTGTTAGCAAACATCTGCGCCGTCCACTATCTGAGCAAATCTATTGTTACTTTCCACCACCTCTATCATTTCTGTGTTTTGCTTTCAGGAGGTAACAGCATTCATTTAAGGTGCTGCGATCTACACAGTCACTGAAAAATGACACACATATATATATATATATATATATATATATATATATATATATATATATATACATTTGGTTTAAACACACTATTCATCTAAAGCCGGCGTGGTTTAACAAACAGCCGTCACCTCTCACTGAACCCGTTACTGAACATGCAGAGAAAAACATGTCTGAACTTCCCTCGAGATCCAGACACATTCATGTGTAAATTACTGCTTTTTGTTATTTCAGAGAACAGCATGGGATGAAAAACAGAGTTCAGGTCACGGATCCAGCTGAGCTATATGGAACAAATGATGCTCATTCCTTCACTTTCTCTCCACCTGCCACCTGCTGGACTGGTATCCCACCTCTGTCTCTGTTCGGCTGTGGTGCATTAAGGGAATAGTTTATCTCACCATCTTTCTTTCCAAGAGTTAGAAGAGAAGAGCGACATTATTCTCATGTTTCTGTCACGTATAGAGCTGGAAGGTGCTTAGCTTAGCTTAGCATAACGACTGGAGGCAAGGGGAAACAGCTCGCCTGCCTCTTTAAAGAACACCAGCTCCTCTAAACTGAATAAAACGATATATTTATTTTCTTTCGTCCGCAGTGACTTGCTGTAGTCTGCAGTATCGCTATGTTTGCAAAATATATCAAATAATAAAACATGGATTGTATTTGAAGCCCATCTCCAAAAAAAGAAGAAAAAAGTCTAAATTGAGTTAAAAATAAAAAGCAGGTGGCAGCCAATGGTGAAAATAGAGCAGGAGGTAAATAGAAAAATACAAGTCAGATGCATTGGTCCACGCATAATGGGCTTGTGTTTATAATGGGAATACATCTGCAGTGTCTATGATGAAAATCAAGCCGGAGATAAACTGTAGAAGAAATAGTTCCAGCATATAAATCCCCATAAAACCACAAACTGGATTTTACTTTCCATTAAAGCAACAAGATAAGAGTTCATAAGTCAGTTTTAAACTTGTATTATGTCTCATCATTCTGCTGTAATCAGCGTACCACATCGAGCTGAGATATTAATGATTCACAAGTTTATTATAAGACAAATCCTCACCTTCTCATAATAATATGTCGCCAAAACACACAAAACACACAAAACACACAAAACACACAAAACAACATATCTGACGTTACATCTGCATTCATAAGAGAACGGGTTCACACAAACAAACAGGGCTCTTATGAAACATGACCAACATTCATTTCCTCATGGCAGATTCTCAGGGGGGATGGGGGATTGTGTGTGTGTGTGTGTGTGTGTTGGGGGGGGGGGGCAGCTGGGATCGCTCAGGTGGGTGCAGCAGCAGCAGCAGCAGCAGCAGCAGCGACAGCCGAGCGGCCGCCGCGACTCATTCGCTCGTGAATTGGGGGAAATAACAGCAGCAGATGTTCTCATTATTTCTACTCGGCCCTGGAGCGTCACTACCAGCAGTGTGTTGAATGATTGTCAACCACCTGCAGCCTCTCGTTATATATATATATATATATATATATATATATATATATATACTTTGTATCCTGTATGTTTGACATCTGTTGAAATAGCAGCCTCTCAAACTACAACGAGCTTTTTCACACTGACTTCGTCTCGTTTCTTGTACAGAACTAGAAGTCACTCTG
Source organism: Pholis gunnellus (assembly GCF_910591455.1). Lineage (NCBI taxonomy): Eukaryota > Metazoa > Chordata > Actinopteri > Perciformes > Pholidae > Pholis > Pholis gunnellus. Next base: position 853,221 of record NC_136528.1, read on the forward strand.
TTGGCTTCCTTTGTAGGATGAGATCTACTCTTTGCAGATGAACCCCGACATGCCGACATAAACGTAACTCTCTTCATTCGAGGCATTTTAAACCATTTCAACTAGCAGATACCAGCGATGTTTCATATTCTGGACCTGTTCAACATCTAGCTTTTTAAAGGTTTCTGCTGCAGACACAGAAGCTATGCATCCGTAATCTATCCTCAGCCCAGGAGATGTTAAAGATGAGCCGCTTGTTCTCCAATCTCACCCTAACAGACATCGCAGGAGGCTGTTGGTCTTTAATCTCTTTTGAGCGAGACACTGAACCCAAGATAAAAGGTGAAATGCAGAGGTCAGATTCTTTGTATGACTGAAATGTTCTTTTAATAAAAGAGAGCAGTTAAATGGATTCTTTCACAGCAATGAAAACTCATCCTTTTCCTTTATTCCTGTTCAATGACGACAAACCTAATATAGCAGCTTTTATTTTATTCACAATTATTTGTAAGATTTCCATAGAATCTATGAAATATTATAATATTATACAAATGTTAAATAATACTTCAAATGATCATTGTGATATTATCAAGCCTTTAAATGACATTTATACATTATTTGTATTCATATTGTTTTTTACATTAAAGACCCCGGTTCAGCGGAGCAACATGGATGGATGATTGATGATGGATGATGGATGATTGATGATGGATGACGGATGATGGATGGATGATGGATGATTGATGATGGATGGATGATGGATGGATGGATGATGGATGACGGATGATGGATGGATGATGGATGATTGATGATGGATGGATGATGGATGGATGGATGATGGATGACGGATGATGGATGGATGATGGATGGATGGATGATGGATGACGGATGATGGATGGATGATGGATGATGGATGGATGGATGATGGATGATTGATGATGGATGACGGATGATGGATGGATGATGGATGGATGATGGATGGATGATGGATGATGGATGGATGGATGATGGATGATTGATGATGGATGATGGATGATGGATGGATGATGGATGGATGGATGATGGATGGATGGATGACAGATGATGGATGATTGATGATGGATGGATGATTGATGATGGATGGATGGATGGATGATGGATGGATGGATGATGGATGGATGGATATGTTTTGCCATCCTGTCCTTGGAAGGCTCTCTGATCCGTTAGTAGACTCAGGAGAGAAAACACTGATTAAGGATTCCTCTTCACACGTGAGTGACAGCGGGGAGGCTTGAGGAGGCGAGAGGAATCCATCACGACAGGAAGTCTCACAGCAGAGAAGCTCAAACCAATTCAAACGAACCAACCAGCCGGCTGACAAACGTCTTCCCCCTCGCGGTACATCTGGGACACTCCAAAGGTTGTCTTTGCCGAATTAGCGCCCGTGGTCTCGGTAATGTGCAGCATCAACAAGGGCTTTTAAAGGGAGTCGGAGCCTTTGATTGGAGCCGTTGAGGCGCCGCGGTAATTCCCTGGCAAACAAAACCGCTATCAGGAACGCCAATGACCGGGATTAGAGCTGACAAAGCCATGATTGGATTTCCTCTCCGGTTAATGGAATCGGGCTAACACCTGTTTCTGCCATAGTTTGTTTTAGGGTTTGGTGTGTCGGCACAGAATCCTCTACTGTCGATACAGCAGAGATCTGACTCCTCATGAGCCTCCTCAGCTGTTTAAAATGATTCTTCAGAACTTCATCTACTGTCTGTGTTTGAAGTTGTTTGCTGTCTATTGGTCCAGACTGAAACAGCTCAACAATTATTGGATGGATTGTGAGGAAATATGATTCATCATTCATGTTCCCCTCAGGATGAACCAAAATAACTTTGGTAAATCTCTGACTTTTCATCCAACGCCATCATGAGGTCAACATTTTAAGTTTGTCCAATACTTTGGTTTATGACCAAAATACCTGAAAAACAACGAATGACATTCGCACCATTTGGCAACGTCCCAAATCTTTAATTATTCATTTAGTTTAAAAACGGTTGATGCTAGAATCAAGCGGCTTTTTGCAGCATGTGGTCTGTAGTCACACATAGAGAGAGAGAGCGAATGTACAGGTGGCGTGTTATAAGACTCTTTGTGGTGGAACAAACACAGGAATCTGAACTCATTTAGTTTTGTTGGACTTTTGTTAAGTTGTTCATGTCTACTTCTCTTAAACCCAAACAGGAAGTTGTTTTCCAAACCTCACTAACTGCTTTTTGTTGCCTAAAGCTAGCGGGTGGAGCAGGTTCTTGAGTCTGTATGACAACATGAAATACAACTAACTCGTGCTGTGTTCAAGAAAACGTTCTTGTTGATTTAACACGTTGACGGCTGCAGCGGTTTCACTTGTGAACATCATGTCAGCTGAACATGAAGTCATGAGTCAGGTGAGACGTCATTAAGGAACGTAGTTAGAACATAAACAGAACGTTTGGTGCATTTTAGAAGGACGAGGAAGACCTCGTGAGGGAAAACCAGGAGGGATGAACGGATGAGACACAATCACAACCGCAGGAGAACGATTCATCAGTTAGCAAACACATGGAAATAAATCAAAGTTTCCTGAATATTTGGGAATTCTGTCATTTGGCCATTTCTTCTAAAAGTGAAACTTTTGAAAGAAATTCCTGTTTTTCTTTTTTTGAAGAAACACCAGAGCAGGTGTTAAAGCAACAGCTTCCTGTAGATGAACAGCATCAGCCTTAACTCAACGTTTATTTAGCGTCGACATTGTTCTCATTAAGGAGCTCTGGGCCTTTAATGACTTCTTAATGCTGCCCGGTGTTTTAAAAAATAAAAAATACCAACCGAGACGAGTCACGGGCCAATGAGGTGGCGGCGCTGATGGGCCTGCAGTGCAGCGTGGGTAATTAGGCGGCCCGGACTAATCAACCAGCGCGCTCCTCTTTGAAAGGAAAGCGGCGGCGCAGATTAGCAGCTGGGTGGTTCTTTAATGTGTTCCAGAGAATCAAACCTTCTTCACCTGAAGAGAGACGCTTCATCATCCATCCGTCTTCAAAAGCTACTGAAGTCAAACCGTGAACGGCTCGCGACGCACAAAGCTCACCAGGAACAGAAGCAAAACCCAGAAACGTATCGTTCATGAGAGGAAACTCCTGTTCCATTAAAATCACATTAAATCCCAGCAGGTGATATGTTGAGATACCGGCACGTCGAGTTGCATGGCATCATGGGTAATGACCCTCCACGACGGGCTGGTGACGGCCAGCAGGAGGCTGAACTTTACGACACGGACGTCACGCAGAGACGTGGAGGTTCTGCTTATATTATTAATATATTAATATCTGTGTTGGACCCTCATTCAGATTCTAAAAACAGGTTTGAGGATCATTTCAACTCTTTCATCTTTTTTATGGTTTTATGTGATTTTAACTTGTCACTGTTTTGTTGTTTAGAGTCTGTTATTCGTTTTTTTATTATTTTGTGCTTTTGTGAGATTGTTCTGCTGCCGTCCTGAGCGGGGCCGCCTGCTTACTGTCTCGATGGATTATCTAAATAAAGGTCAAATTATAAAACATGAATGCTGGCATTGTGTATATTTGGTTGTTGCCCCTTATCGATGTTCTTTATTGTTAATATTTGATTAGCCTCCTACTTATCGTATCTTATCTTCTCGCCTCCTACGATGAACTCACTCATGTTTCTCCCTCAGAGCGCAGGAACAGCTCCAGAAGCTCAGCACGAGATAAAAGCTCCTCAGAGCCTCGGTCCATTCGTCACGGTGCCGAGGAAGCTGGGATAAAAAAAAAACATCATCTCTGCCGGGGCGCCGAAACCCAAGTAAAGAAGTGTAGCGACGGGAAAGAGAGGAGGAAAGGAGGGAGTCTTCTTCTTCTTCTTCTTCTTCTTCTTCTTCTTCTTCTTCACTGCTCTGTGGAAGCATTTCGAGGTGCGATCCAGCTCTACAGTTATTAAAGGGTTAACCTTCCTCTGCTCTGCAGGAAAAGTGATTTTTTTCAAATCTAATTTGAAAGAAAAGAATGAAACATGAAACCCAGCGTTCAGTTCATCCTGCTCAGCCATGAGGGACTTGACATCTTTCGGGTCAAAAAACTGAGTTGAATTAAATTGAATGATTGATAATTGGCAAAAAACAAACAGATGGTACAACACTGAGGATTTTAAATTTGATCCAAGTGGCTGTAACAGATGAAGCGGTCATTGATGCATGACTCATGTTTACCCGAAGAGGACGTAGTCATCATTACGTCACTTGTTGATTTGTGGACTGATGTTTTGAAGCCTCAAGTTCTACGTTTTTGCTGTCGCCATCTTGGATTACGGCCGCTGTTTTTTTTTGCAGCCAGTGAACAGGAAGTGACCATATCTGGACTGAGGAGGAGTGACGTAGAGACGCCGTATACGTCTCTGGTAGAGACCTGTCAATCACTGTGTAGCCCCGCCCCTAAAGCATCCCCTGCTTTATGGTCTGTGTGACTCTAAATGGACCATCATTTACTAAATGAACATCATGCTGTATTGAAGAAGACTTGAAACTAGAGATTGAGACCATAAACTCATGTTTACAATGTTTACTGAGGTAATAAATCAAGAGAGAAGTAGAGTCATTTTCTCATAGACTTCTATAGGACCAGAGGAGTCGCCCCCTGGTGGACACTAGAGAGAATGCAGGTTTTAAAAGACTTCCCCATTAGCTGGAGGTTGCCTCTGGGTTTATACTTCAATCTGATGTCATGTGACACTAGACGTGTCCCACGTTTCGTCTGCAGCGTTTTCCCTCCTTTATATCTCACATGTGTTGGTATTCTCGGGTGAAGCTGTGGCTCGCCAGAGGTCGCTGTGTGTTTCCCGTCTGCGTGCATGTTTCATCCCGTCTGCAGCCCGATAACACGGGCGCAATAAACAGAGCGGCGCCGGCCTGCTTGTATTAAGAGATAAGAAAGCTGAAGATGAGGGTCACGACGAAGGAGCCAAATGTCAACCTGTCACAGCGCTGATGAGTCACCGGCTGAAAGAGCTGCAGTGACATTTCACCACAGAGGAGGGAGACGAGTGAGTCAGGGGGGAGGACCAGGCACCTCTTCATCAACTTCTACTGCCCGTAAAATAAAGGAAATGCCACTATTATCCCCTGATAAGAAATACGTTTTATGTATTTAGCCCAATATTAAATTTGCCTCGACATAGGATCTGAATCTTAGACCTTAAATGTGGAAAATGTGTTTTTAGGGGGAGCGCGACTTCCCACCACCGCCTTGCCAGCGCCCCTCGTCATCGGAGTCCTCCTGTAGCCGAAGTCTACCGGGCTTACTCTAAAGACAGAACTTTATTTTGAAAGGACGCGATGCACGTAAGGAGCGTACGTTGACGCGCCGTCCCGACACTTTGAATGCTAATGATAGACGGCTACACTACCCACAATGCAACATGAGGAGCTAATGTAGCCTGCAGCAGACGATCAGTGGGTTGAAGACTTCTCTCTAACTCCATTATTTTACTTTTCTGACTTCAACCGATGCTGACTCAAGTGACATCACTTGAGGACGTTTATCAGGCAACTTTTAAAACATCTGGAAACGCACGCTGAGGTGGGAAACTTGCGGTCGATTAGTTAGTGTTCAGAATAGTTTTGTGTTGAGATGTGAATATATTTATCGTCTTCAGTTCATCTACTGCCGTCACACCGCTTATATCAGAGTCAGTAGCTTTTAATTCACACGTAGACACATTCTCTCCCCTAACTCCTCAAATACTGACGCGTGTCACAACAGACAGTCTCTTCTCAAATAAAAGACTTCCAGCCTCAGTTTACTTAGTTTTCAGGTTTACTTACACAACTGAACTACTTGGTTAGGTTTAGAAAAAGATGGTGTTTTGGCTTGAAATAATGATGTTTATTACCTGAGAAAAACTCTGTTAATATATGTTATATATTATATATATATGTCTTTGACTTTTGGTTTCACATACAGACTGTATTTAAGAAGTAGCCGTCTCTCGTTGGTTTGTCATTTTCTCATAGACTTCTATAGAACCAGAGGAGTCGCCCCCTGGTGGACATTAGAGAGAATGCAGCTTTAACACATGTTACCGCCCGGTTACATCAGACACAAACAACAGTGTGCAGCAGCGTATCTTGTTGGTGTGACCTGCACTGTGTGGACTGTGGACTGTTTGATGATCAACTTTAGACACATTTCTCTCGACACGACCCAAATTCTTAAAGAAAGAACAGACGTGACTTCAGAGACTTCGGCCAACGTTCTTCTCAAAGTCAGAGTCGATTAGACGCCTGTTGGTTTTGACATGAAACTCCCCAATTAGACAGAATCAAATCTTCAAACATGTCATCCTCAGCGCTCACACTTATGACTGATTCCTGTCTCCTTTAAAACGAGCTGACAGCAGCTTCTGTAAGACACGAACTGCAGCTCACTTAAAAACACGGAGATGTTCGGGGCGTCGCAGCCGCGAGGCTTTTCATGGCTTCTTGTTCTCGGGGCCAAAAGAGTGACAGGAAGCTGTCACGACAACACTTCTGCTGCACATCTTCCTCTCTGAGGCGTCTCTCGTCTTCCCCCTCATCGTCTCAAAAGACGACTGACGGAAAGAAAGAAAAATAAACCTGAAGGCAAACTGTTTTCCTTGAGATATGCAGATTATAGAATGTTTTCAGAATATTTTAGAAGAAGTTATTCAGAAATCCCGATGTGGTAAGGGTCTGATTTGACAGGAAATAAATATAGTAGAGATAGTGTTGAAGTGAAATTGGTTTTCTATAATTAAAACATCGGCGTTGTGGTCCCGGACACGCTGAATTAAACAGACAGCGTCACAGATCGCTCAGATTATCACTCTTTTCTGGGGACTCGTGTGGCAGCGTGGAGATAATAATGACTTAAACAAGCAGACAGTGTGAGTGTTTGACACGACGGTGGTCTCACACATGGTTTGCATCAGTAATGCTCACACACACACACACACACACACACACACACACACACACACACACACACACACACACACACACACACACACACATACAGGAATGCTCTGATCTTGCTCCTCTGAGAATCTGACAGCTGTTTATCACACTAAGAACATGAGAGTGTCGAGGTTGTTTTCTCACTGTGATAGGATTTAAAGATAGCCAGTCAAAGTATATATACGTATATATATATATATATATATATATATATATATATATATATATATATACGTATATATACTGTAGATATAACTCGTAAGCTGTGTGTAGCTCACTTCTATCTTCAATGTTAGCAGAGATTCAAACGTCCTTCACCTTGTGCATCATCGTGATGTCACATGTAATCTCTCAATCAGCACTTTATATCCAAAAATTCTTCTCATTGTTCATCAAGCTGAGGCGACGGAGATATTAATCACACTGCTCAGATGAGATACGATGCAACTTGTCATTGGTTGCAACGTCCACTTCTGAAAAGTGAAGCCGATGCGTTCTCTTTTCTGACCAGCAGAGGGCCACTTCTCTGGTTGCACAAAGAAGTCTGGTTGTATAGAAGTCTGTGAGAAACAACACCATCATATCAAAGAAAAGAGGCTCCAGATGATGAACTATGCTTCGTTAGCTAACCTGCTAGCTATCGTTGCTATCCTGTCTGCCTCAGCGTTTGTCTCCTGCGTCGTGGAGTCGATGAAGTTTCTAACTCGTTCATTCCAGGAAGAGCAGCGAGTATATAAGAACAAATAAACCATTCATGTGTGTTCTCCAGAGGTTTCACTGTATGAACCCACCACATGTGACCTGTAGACCCCACTTTGGACCGATCTCGCCCCCCCTCCGGTCTCTCGCGTGGCGTCCTCAGGGACTCCGTCTCCGATCAGATGGACGGTTGTGTCGATGGCCAGCTGTCAGCTGAGATCTGCCTGCTGCTGCTCGTCCTGAATACCAAACGGCTCTCGACCTTCACCGAACTTCTCCTTCAGCTGAGACTCACGTGGAAGCCGATGAGTCATGTGTGGTGCGACTTTCCTACGAAATTCCCGATGCCGCGTCCTCACCTCTCCAGCTTTCAAGTACGCCGATGATTCGTGCAGCGGCGTCTTTGATATGCAGTGTGACAGACGCTTCTCTTTTTGCTCTGGTTGGAACTTTTTTTCCAGCAAAGCGAGCATCCCTCTGTGTGTCTCTGCTGGCCAGAGTTCTTTGTTTCTTCCTCTAAAGGACTGTCTGGGTGAAGAACATTGCTCTTAAGGTCTAGGACCCTCGGGAACGCCGTCAATTCAACAGCAGCGCTCCTCTTTCTTTGTTACTGAGGTTTGAAGCGCCGCATTTCCTGCCCCTCAGGACCCTACTGTACTGAATATACCTGCCGTGTGAACGACTTTATTGATTTTCAAAGACAGATTGATCCAATACACTGCTGATAATCAACTGTCCCTGCAGCTCCTGGCAAAGGTACCCTTGAGGTACTTTATTTCTCAAATACACACAAACTTCTTTTTCTCCGGTTTCTCTCTCGCAGGAGAAAACAAGACAGATCGAGTTTCAAGGGTGTGAAGAAACTTTTGCACTCTAGAAGTTTGGAGTTCTGCTGAGTTGACCTACTTGTTCAAGAGGGAAGTGATCCAGAAAGTCAACACAATGATAATAAATAAATAGGAAATATCCTGGTGCAGAAAAATTATATCAACCTATGGAAGCCCATTCCCGCAGCAAAATAAAATAAAAAATCCACCCGAAGAAAATAAAATAAAATAAAATCCACCCAAAAAAATGTATATATATATATATATATATATATATATATATATATATATATATATATATATACATATATATATATATATCCACCCAGCATGTCGTATTTGTTCCGGAAAAAAGTAAAAAAAAAAAAAAAAAAAAGGATTGTGATGTTTTTTAAGACTGGCGAGAGGATGAAGGGACCAAATAAAGAAACTCTACCGTTCAGTGCACGACACACATGATCCCTCACCAGCTTCCCACCTGCACACACAACAGCAGACGTTAAGAGAGATAAGAGAGCGACACTGAAACACATTCAGCACAAAATATCAACGTAACGTGCTCCACTCGCTGGGTTTCTTTACTTAAACTTCACTTTCAGAAGAAAAAACGGATAAAGATGGAGGACACACTTACACTCAGCTAATGCTGTAAAGGTTTAGACTGAGTAGTAAAGTTACGGACAAAGAACAAAAATAAACGCCGCTCAAACTTCCTCGATGGCAAATGGACTTATAGAAAATAATCCTCACATTTCTGCTCACTTTGTTGACTCGTGATCTCTGTGCAGCAGCTCAACATCAATAATAAACACATGAATCCACAGCGTCCACACCAACGTCTCTTCTTCAGTGGTGTCCTTCTTTAGCAGAGTGATACATATGCATTAGCATCTTCACTGCCTCCTCCGTATATATGTGGATATATATATGTATATATATACATATAGTACATATGTATGTTTCCCTCTCTGTTTGTGTGGCCTAAACAGCAGGTGGATGTGACGATCATTACAGCTGATAAATATTTAAATGGCTCCACGGCAGCAGGGAAACATTTACTGCGTATGTGGAACAGAAGCTATTTGCTTTACAAGCCTGAGTGCAGCGCTCACTGGATCCAGCAGGGAGGTGTGTGTGTGTGTGTGTGTGTGTGTGTGTGTGTGTGTGTGTGTGTGTGTGTGTGTGTGTGTGTGTGTGTGTGTGTGTGTGTGTGTGTGTGTGTGTGTGTGTGTGTGTGTGTGTGTGTGTGTGTGTGTGTGTGTGTGCGTGTGATGGAGGCAGTAACAAAGATTTCATTATTCCCAGAGTTGGTCTAACAGCTGACTGAGAGCTGCTCTCTCTGCGTTAACCTCAAACCTTAAACTGATCTCAGGATGAGACTTCCAGGCGGCGACGCCTCCGACCTTGAAGAAACATCTGCTGATGTTTGTGAGGCTCAGAGAGAAACACGTCTCTCATTTCAACTGAGTCTCCGTACAAAGTACAACCTGCATTCATCTGGTATATATATATACACATATATATATATATACATATACTGTATATATATATATATATATATACTGTATATGCCTCGTCCAGTCTTGTTCTTAACAGAAAACCTCGTTCGTCGTCTCTGAACTTCACCTTGAGTTCCGTGTGAACACGCGGTCACGCGGTGGAATGCTGAACCTGAACCATGAACTAGTTCAGGGGTCGGCAACCTTTACCATCCAAAGAGCCGTTTTGATCTATTTTCCACCAAATAAAATGTGTCTGGAGCCACAAAAGCTATTTGATGTCAAAGTTCTTGCCACATATCAAGCATTCAGGTGAGCCAGCATCATAGCTAATGAATACGTCCACGCAGAATTAAACTCTCTATTTTCCAACGATGCTTAAACGCCGTGTGGACGGAGGACTCAGGGAGACGCAGCAGAAGGGCCAAAGAGCCGCATGCTGCTCCGGAGCCGCAGGTTGTCGACCCCTTAACTAGGAGAACGCTCCACACGTCTCACAGAGGATGCTGCAGCAGACGAGATGTTAACCTGCGTTGTGCTGTAACAGAAAGCAGCTGCTCTCAGAGAGGAAGCTGCAGAAAGCTGCTGTTCTGCTGAAGGATGGAGATGAACTGAATGAATCTTCCTGCTCAGTCAGAGCGCAGCATTCAGCAGCTGATGCTACACGGATATAAATACATTAGACGGATATTTACATCAAGAGCTGGTGGAGACAGGAACACAAAGACTCTAATGAGTCGCTGCTGGATGTGGAGATGAGAAGCTTCATTCATAACGTTCACGTTTCGATGTTTGAACGTCAGGCTGCTGTTCTATTGTTAGTATTAAATATTGATCTGGACTGTTTCTTTCTCCTACCGAGAGGAGAGAAATGTAATCATCTAGAAAAAGTCACACGATGTTTCTATCTAATAAAATAATCCATATTTGTTACGGTTTAGCTTTTCAAAACAACATTTTCATCGCGGTGCAGAAACGACTTGTTCTCCAGCTCCAAGCACACAAAGCGAGGCTCACACTGGTGATGCTACAGCAACACAAAGCATCCTGAAGCCACACGAAGCGAGGCTCACACTGGTGATGCTACAGCAACACAAAGCGTCCTGAAGCGACACGAAGCGAGGCTCACACTGGTGATGCTACAGCAACACAAAGCGTCCTGAAGCGACACGAAGCGAGGCTCACACTGGTGATGCTACAGCAACACAAAGCGTCCTGAAACACGCTTCACACTAACACGTGTTGTAACTCTGCTGCTCGTTGTGTTCGTCCTGAGGGAGGAGCCTCCTCTGGTGCTCGCTGAGGTCTCCTCCTCTTTCCTCCTGTTGTTTTGGGAGTTCTTCCTGTTGGATGTGAGGGTCAAAGGTCACAGGACGTGGTATGTGGACAGATCGTAAAGCCCTCTGAGGCAAATGTGTGATTTGTGATTTTGGGCTGTAGAACATAATTGTGCTGTAATGTGCACGGCTGAGGACGCTGCACTCTTCTACTGAGCATCAGTGACGTCGATGAGAAGAGCTGAAGATACTGAACCCAGCAGACGACCTGCTCACTCCAGAGATACGCATCCAAAGAACCAGCAGACCTCAGAGCAGCTCCTCTTCACTCGTCCTCCACCGTTTGTTTTTTTGTGTTTTTATAATTCGTTGTGTAGCAAAATGGGACTGCAGTCTGCAACGACAATAAAATCACTTTGTGAGCTTTGTAACCTGCATCATGAAACACACATATATTTATATATTAACACAATAACCACTATTGTCTTGCTGTTTTATGGAGATTAAATAAAGGAGCGGCGTGTTTGTGTTTTCTTCGATAGTGAGAGAGGCAGAAAGATGGGATGACATGCAGCAAAGGACTCTGGGTAGGACTCACGGGAGGACTCGGCTCTAACGGTCTGCAGCTGACCGAGGACGTGAAGCGAGCCGGATCAGGAAGGACCCGCTGAGAGCCGGATCAGGAAGGACCCGCTGATCTCACGTCATGGTTACAGACTCCAGATCTGTGTGAGAAACTCTGGAACAAGTTCAGAGTTCAGACTCTCAGAGGAAGAAAAGTGCTGCTGACCGTGGTGCTGAAAGAAGAAACGTGATGTAGAACCTGTTTTCTGTGTGTGTGTGTGTGTGTGTGAGTGGGTGTGTGTGTGTGTGTGTGTGTGTGTGAGTGTGTCTTATAATCCTGGGCTTGAGTGCTTTTTAATTTCTTCCTCCCCCGCACACACACACACACACACACACACACTCACACACACTCACACACACACACACACACACACACACACACACACACACACACACACACACACACACACACACACACACACACACACACAGACACACACACACACACACACACACACACACAGACACACACACACACACACACACACAGACACAGTGGAAGCTCATTGTGATGGAAACTCAGTTGGTGTTTTATTTTCTCATGTTTGAATCACGTCGACTCTTCTCAGACCGATGATGAATAGATGAGGAGAGGAAGGAGCATCGCTCCGTGGACTCGGTTCGGATGTTCGGGGTCCTGCTGCCGTCAGGGACCGGGACGGGACCAGGACCAGGACCAGGACCAGGACCAGGACCAGGACCAGGACCAGGACCAGGACCAGGACGGGCTCCCAGCAGGAGAATCACTCCATCATGTTCCAGTAGTGAAAACGGATTCAGTCACAGCGGCTCACCTCTGTTTTCAACTTCACTCGATGTGATCGTGGGCATGAATGTTTGCAGCCCCCCCCCCCCCCCCCACAGCCAGCGGGAGGCAGAGTGATGCAATCAGTCGTGGCTGCACATATCACAGATCGATGCTCGCTCCCTGTGGGGCAGAGAGTGACACACAGTCAGGACGAGCTCACGCTCTGGATGAGCTGTGCTGAAGGGAGCAGAGCTTCTGTAGGAAAACTCTCACCGCTAACGCTGAGCAGCTCTGCTGGTGCTTTGCAACAGGAAGGATCTGTTGAACCCAATGAGGAGCTATTGATTCAGCAACAGAAAGAGGAAGAGAGATAAACATCGTTTCTCCCAGACGTCTCCTGCTCCTCATGTCTCTGCTCTGACTGGTCACTAGTTGTGTTTGATGTTGAACCTCCATCGGCTGATTCAGGACATTTAAAGGCCGTGAACTTCTTCTTTGGTGCTGAACGTGGGGAACGTGTCGTCCTGGTGAAGAGCCGATGAACAGAATGAGTCAGGAGGGAGCAAAGCCTCCGGTACGGGGACGATGGAGACGATGGAGACGATGGAGAGCATGTTTCACATGAACATGAACTCTTGTTGATTTCACTTCCTGTTTGATTTTGTCGTTCACCTCCCCATGCTTCCTCCTTCACTTTACTTGCTGTCTTTGTTTAGTTTCCTGTGCTTCCTCTGCTCCTCAGACCTCGCCTGTGTTTAAGCCCCAGCTGTCAGATGGCCTCAGTGCACCGTGTTGTTTCCCACTACGTGATGTGTGGGAGTTGTGCCGTTTACCTCTTTGTTTGCGTGTTGATCCGCTTGATGCTCGTCCGGCCTTGTTTTGAACTGAACCTCAGTAAAAGAACTCCGATCTCTCTGGTCTGTTGTGTCTGAGCTCGAGTCGTACTCTGATGGTCACACAGGCTAGCGGGTTAGCTCGTTAGCTACAGTAGTTCACTGAGCAGCCCTGTGAGGAAGCTATGCCGTCTGGTACGCGGCCTACAAGAGACGATCAGCAGCAGATTGCAGCGCAGGCTGAAAACCTCTTCGTCTCAATGCAACGAGGAACGACTGACAACACGAACACGTCTGTAGCGCTGTGCGAGCGTTTGCATCGCTTTGTTTGGGATTAGAATCACTGTTTTATGTGTGCTGACCATCATAAACTGAGGAGCAGTAACCGTGCGAGCTTTTGGATTCACTCAGAACACATCCCCGAGGAGAGAAGGAGAGGAGAGGAGAGAAGGAGAGGAGAGGAGAGGAGAGGAGAGAGGAAGCACCGGAGAGCACTGAGGCCCGTAACACACCGACGATGAGCCAATAGAATCGCAGCAGCTGTTGGGAGCGTGAGCTTCGTGTTGATGTGTACGTCTTCGTGTACCTGGCGAGTTAAAGGCGGAGTCCTGGATGTTCTCCGTCGGTCTCGTTCACCTCCTGACGTTCTGTCCCAGCTGTTCATGTGCTCATCAAGCAGGCGTCACGTGTGAGGATGCACAGAGACAACACGCTCGTTCATCCAGTCATAGCTTTAGTGAGAGAAAGCATGTGAGAGACACAGTTGAGTTGGAGGATGTTGACACTGATACAGTTCGTGTGGCAGAGAGAGAAGCTGTGAAAGCGTTCAGCTCTGTGGCTGCGAGGACGTTCACGACGGACTGCAGTGATCACAGAAATGTTTTCTTGCTGCTGTTTACATTCATTATGAGGAACATTTAAAAAATGCACCAGAGGAATGTTCTGCTACTCGTTTTGTTCGTCGTGTGTTTGAAATGAGCTTCAGCTGCACTTCGTTGTACATGTGTGTGTGTGTGTGTGTGTGTGTGTGTGTGTGTGTGTGTGTGTGTGTGTGTGTGTGTGTGTGTGTGTGTGTGTGTGTGTGCTGCATAAAGACATCAGACGATCCTTGAATCCAGAAGCAGAAATCAATGTCAGTAAAGAAAACTCAAAGTACGTGATGAGGTCACTCGCACGTCTTCGTGGGGATGATGGTTCCAGTGATTGCCTCTATTGTCCTCAAACCAGAAATAGATTAATCAGATTGGCCGGTGAAGGAGGTTCAGGAGGACAAAGGATGAAGATGAAACGCTTTGATTCCAGCCGGACTTTGTCTGAACCTCCACCCGATGGACCAGCATGCACTGCAGCTTCATCAGGTTGTGTTGAGGGTAGAGACGCCCTGTGGGAGTGTAGAGAACAGGATGAGAGAAAGGTTGTGTCTGCTGGGTTCTTACTGTGACTCACTAATGATGGCGTTCAGCTGCAGCGTGTAGAAGACAGGAACACAACGTGTAGCTCCGGGTTCCAGAGGTCGTCTCTGTCTCAGTGTCACTGAGTCCCTCAGCTCCTCCTGATCACACGTGAGCTCGGCCTCACGTGTGGAGAAGACATGTGGACGTGTCCTCGGCCTGAGGCGGCGCTGCGTGGTCGTTGTGTTGGACGGAAGAGGAAGCGGTTTGGGCTGAGCTCACACGCAGAGCTTCGGCGGGGTATCGCAGTCGTGACCTTTCCGCTCGTCCACGGCGGACAAAAGCGTGAAGCCTCTGAGACGACGAAGGCTTCAGAAAATCCATGGAGGGAAAAAATCAATGAAAAGGCCCCCTGAGGTCTGAATCCAATAAAGAACCAGCTGAGAGCTTCTCTAATCCTCTCACAGAAAGGCTCTGAGGAGCTGCTGCTGGTTTGAAGCTACGCTGCTCGAGAAGATGCTGCTGTGAGACAGAATGATGTCATCATTCATAACATCTCTGTTGAAGTGAATTATAAAGGAAACCACACAAACGTCAAATAAATCAATTCACAACAGGAGCCTGATGGAACCCGTTCATCGTAACATGTTGGTTTTATTTAACGTTACGTTGGTTTTATTCCGCGTTGGGTTGTTCTTAGCTCCGCCCTCTCGTGACAGAACAATATGGCGACGCCCAAAATGATGAACGTGAGGATTGAAATCCGTCGTCCACAAACCGATGTGCACTCGGTGACTTTACGTCCAGTTCTTCTCCAGAGGCCGGGGTCCCGCCTCACATCGGTGCAGCTGGACTTCCTCGCTGCTGTTGAGGATCCGGACTTCAGACCCTCAGCGGGTTTTAACAGGTCAACACGGTGCATGTTCTCTGCAGCGGTCAGCTTTCAGTGCACACACGCCTCCAGGCCTCCATCAGCCCTCCTGCTGGTCCAGACGGCCAGCGGTCTGATGGGGGGGGGGGGGGCTTCTCTCTGGATCAGTGGAGCAGCAGCATGTTATTACTCTAAAGCAGAATATGAACAGTTCAACGCACGGAGCTGCTGGTGAACAGGAGACTGAGAGTGAATGAGCTGTACATGTATACAGTACGTGTATACATATATATATATATATATACATGTATACAGTACGTGTGTACATGTATATATATATATATGTATACAGTACGTGTGTACATATATATATATACATGTATACATATATATATATATATACATGTATACATATATATATATATATATACATGTATACAGTACGTGTGTACATGTATATATATATATATGTATACAGTACGTGTATACATATATATATATATATATACATGTATACAGTACGTGTGTACATGTATATATATATATATGTATACAGTACGTGTGTACATATATATATATATACATGTATACATATATATATATATATACATGTACACACGTACTGTATACATGTATATATATATATATATATATATATATACATGTATACATATATATATATATATACATGTATACATATATATATATATATATACATGTATACAGTACGTGTGTACATGTATATATATATATATGTATACAGTACGTGTATACATATATATATATATATATACATGTATACAGTACGTGTGTACATGTATATATATATATATGTATACAGTACGTGTATACATATATATATATATATATACATGTATACAGTACGTGTGTACATGTATATATATATATATGTATACAGTACGTGTGTACATATATATATATATACATGTACACATGGTTGGACGCTGTTCACAGGCTTCAGGCGGAGTAAACGGCCGAGCTTTGAGCGTCTCGTGTTGAACAGAAGGTAGAAGGTTCGTCCTGCGCGGCACGAGAGGCAATTAAGGAGCAATACTTAGAAACTGCAGAGGAGGAAGTGGACAAAGTGGACAAAGTGGACAAAGTGGACACATTAGTGGCACTCAAAGAAATCTTTTCTTTTTATTTCAAGGGAAATCAAACGCTGGATGAGAACTCTTCTTGCTGCAGCAGAGTCAACGAGCAGCGATGATGACGATGAGTTTTACTCCAGCGCTGAAGAAACATGGTTCTGTGGCTGGAATCACGTTTTAAGGAATACATCCTGCACATTCACATTTTGGTTTTGTGCTGTTTTAAAAATGCAGATTGTGTTTTTTCCTCCAGTTTTATTGTCTTTTGCTTCTTTTTCCCTCCTCTTCTGTTTCAAACATGCACAGAACGCCTTCAGCAGGTCGCCGTGGACTCTCTGCAGCTTCTCTGGTTCCTCGTCCTCGGGTCGAACCTCACATGAAGATCTGCTCCAACACGCTGCTCTATGAAAAGCGTTCCCTCAGCGGGAACAACGACGACAATACGACGTCATCAGGAAGTCACGTCATCTGTGAGGAAAACCAAGGCCGGTGTGGAGACCAGACGCAGAGAGAAAACGTCTTCTCTGCTGCTGCAGACGCATTTATAATCACCAGCAGGTTGTGACGGCGATGGAGGACGGGAACAGGTCCCCCTGGAACCTGGTTCTAAACAGGAACCGGTTCTAAATGAGTAAAAACCCGGAATGTGGATGCGGTCCAGAGTTACTGGAGTGAGATGTCCTCGTCTCACCGGTGAGGGGGGGTCAGGTCCTGAAGCCTCTCTCGGCTCCTCGATGCGTAGAGCTCCGACTCTTCTTCATCACAGTTTACAGGAGTGCCTTCACCTCCACCTCGCTGCCTTCGTCTCACGCCGTCCGGCTCTTCTTCTTCAGTCTGCAGAGCGGATGCTTTAATTCCAGCTGAAGACGAGGACTCTGTGTCTCTCATTAGAAGTCTGCTGTGCCTTTCTTCCTCTCGTGCCGTTATTGGTGAAGTCGTGTCAGAGAAATAAGTGGCTTCGCAGCCAAACCGCACGGAGCAGAGCGCGGTATTAGCGTCTCCTCGTGTGCTGCAGGCTAATGAGCAAACACTCCACCGTGAGCCGAGTCCACACGGCAGAAATAAGGAGACGTGCTGTCAGCTGCAGCTCTGCTGCCTTTAAATAGACTCAGTGTTTCACTCCATTACAGACGCAGCTCTTTGTTAAAGCTGCAGCGACTCTCATCACAATAAAATGCCCCCAAAAAACAAACAGGATCTGTTCTCTTTCATACGATGGAAGTTCACACAGATATCTTGAATACGGTGATGTTCAGGTGTTTCACGGAGCTGCATGCGTGAAGACGTGAGCAGAAAGCTTCCTCCATGTTTCATGTTATGCTTTGATGGTATCTTAATGTACACCGCGGGAAGAACAGCTGCTCTGAGATGGAGATCCGACGTAAAACAACAAAGACTGGAGCTCCACATGTGTTAGCTCGCGGCGTCCTGCTGATGGACTGTTAGCAAACAAACATGGATGTTTAGCTGTAAATGTTTTACAAGACTACGAACGTGACGACCCGACTCAAAGCACGACGACACACACACTCAAAAGTTCAGGTCGACGTGGATCTCAAAAGGGAAACCAGTCTGAAGCAAACAGACAGTAGACAGTAGGACTCCACAGAGGGACTAATGAGGGGAATGCAGTAATCAGAGGCTGGAGAGACTTAGAGACAAAACAAGACATGACAAGGAATGTTTCATTCAAACCTGCATTCTCTCTAGTGTCCACCAGGGGGCGACTCCTCTGGTTGTATAGAAGTCTATGAGAAAATGACTCTACTTCTCTCTTGATTTATTCCCTCAGTAAACATTGTAAACATGAGTTTATGGTCTCAGTCTCTTCACTACAGCATGATGAGGGTTAACCTGATTAGGAGCTTCCTCTAGTCTGTAGAAACACAGCTGTGGACTTGTCGGACATTCGTTTACTATGCAGGGTTTCCATCAACAGTCAACAGTTGGTACAATAACCAATAGTAGAAATTAATAAACTGTCACATTCAGCTCTCAGCTCCAGATGTCTGGATGAACAAGGGTTCTTTGAGTACCGGAGAACCTCCCCTTCACATACACACTCATGCAGTGTTTGCATCCAGTGTGTTGTTCTCGATGGTGTATTTGGATGTTTGTGCAGACTGGGGTTGCTGAGCAGAGACTCCGATGAGCCCGATTGTTGATGTTCGTCCTCGAGCGTCCAGAAGGCCGATCGTGTTCCTCTGTTTACTGACAGAACAGCAGAGATCTCCGTCCAATCAGCCAAACGTGCAGAAATCATTTTAGATTCCAAACAGCGCGACGCTTTCCAGTCTGGGAAACGATGTGAATCCACAATATCATCTTCTCACACCGACGTTGAATCCCTGCTACAGTGAATGAGGTGTGTGTGTGTGTGTGTGTGTGTGTGTGTGTGTGTGTGTGTGTGTGTGTGTGTGTGTGTGGTTTTGAGAGGATTTCCATAATCTAGAGGCTAATTATGATGTCGCTGTGGGTTCGTCCGTCTGACAGTGACGGAGGCAGAGCGCCAAGCTATCGATCTGAGACGCTGAAGGTTACCGCCGTCCATCAGCTGGAACGATGCTCTCTGTTCTTGTGCCAACTGCACCATTTAACCAAAACCTTGTGTCCACTTTGGCCGCGACTCAAGGCTTCTCTCTCTTTCTTTGAATTCACTCAGGGACTCCTCTCCCTCCCTGCTGCAGACAGCACAGTCAGGCGAGGTGAGTGAGGCTTGTTCTTGTGACTCTGTGTTCAGCGTAGACGCCTCCTGGGTTCTCTCAGTCTGGCAGGACTAACGGCATCTGACACCGGGGACAGAGCCCTAACTTGTCCCTCAGGGACTCGGGCTGTGAGGATGGCCCAAGAGGAAACTAGACTGCATTACTACAGGCAGAAGTGCAGACACCTCGAGGGTCCCGGGGACCTTTGATGAGGTCCATTGAGTCCCACAGGGGGAGGACTTTAGGGACCTGTTGTAGGGAACACCAGGCTGAAGCTGGAAGCTCACAAGCTACACAGACACGCATTGTTTGTGCAAAATATTCATCGTCAATCCGCCGATTTCAGGCTATAAATCAGGCTCGATCCGCACGGTGTTCTGTTGACAGTTGACAAAATAAGCTTGTAATTAGAAGTAGGAGATAATCAGCTGCTAATCAATTATTAAGTTGCTAACTAAACAACAAAGATTGGTGCACAAACATGTGTGTGCTCGGGGCGTCCTGTCCACTGATAGTGGAGGGAACGACGAAGAGGAGCGCTAGCAAAGCAACACGGATCTAAACTATTCAGGCTCCAGATTCTTCAGGTTCTGCAAATGCATCATTTCCTCGCTTCCCGTTCATTGTCCATGTAGGCAGCGGTGCAATGCATTCTGGTAGCACCGCAACGCCCTTTAAAGAGACGGGTCGTTAATGTTGGCCACTCCTACATTTGCATTAAGTTGAGGTCTTGGCTACTTTAGAAAATCAGAGACATCCGGCACGACTCGCTGCATCTAGAAGTCGTTGTCGATCATCGAGACGTTACCCATCGGTTTGAGTTTGGCGATTTTGGTTGTCGCCATCTTGGTTTTTTTGCAACTAGTAAACAGGAAGTGACCATATCTGGACTGAGGAGGAGTGACGTAGAGACGCCGTATACGTCTCTGGTAGAGACCTGTCAATCACCGTGTAGCCCCGCCCCTAAAGCATCCCCTGCTTTATGGTCTGTGTGACTCTAAATGGACCATCATTTACTAAATGAACATCATGCTGTATTGAAGAAGACTTGAAACTAGAGATTGAGACCATAAACTCATGTTTACAATGTTTACTGAGGTAATAAATCAAGAGAGAAGTAGAGTCATTTTCTCATAGACTTCTATACAACCAGAGGAGTCGCCCCCTGGTGGACACTAGAGAGAATGCGGCTGACTTCACTTGGCAGAACTGGAGTTTGCTGCCTGGTTTGTAGCCTGAATGTTTCCCTCACGTATATAAACACCACCATCATCATGTTCCATTGTTTATCGGTCTCTGGTTTCAGGGTAGGAGAGCAACTATCGAGTGAAACATCAAGACGACCGCTCCATTAAGCTCTCAAGTCCCTGTATGCAGTCTGCTTCCTCACCAGCAGTAGGCATCATGGAGAACAGAGGACGCTCCCATCGCGCTCTATAGTTTTACCCCATCTCTACATCTCGCTACACGACTGGATCTTATGTCTTCAAGGACAGGGGGGTTGTGGGTAAATGTAGGTGATGAAGGTGGAAGTTGAACCGTGACGGCGCGATGAGCAAACTGTTTTCTCACCCGACAGATGGTCCTCACTCAGTAACACCTCCCACCACCGCGGCTCATTCCGGGTCAGGGTTGGTTGATTCATTAGAGGCTCAGTCACCTGTAACACATTAACACCAGGTCACACACACACTGAATGCAAACTGAGAGCACAGAGCTCAGAGAGTGTGTGTGTGTTGGCATTTCCCCCTGAGTGTTTCCTGAAGCACACACAGCTGAGGGGGGATGTTGATGCAACGCTGGTGTCTGTTGCATGCGAGTGTGTCTACATGTGAGAAGTTTGCAGAGGCGTACGGGGAGGTTCTGTCTATTTTGTTTGATTATTGAGTGACAGGAAGCTCAGGAGAGACGTGCCTCACTAGTCGAGCTGGCGCCTCAGGGCTTCAAGGTCGACGGGATTAGCATTTTAAAAAACCTCTGCTCCTCAGATCTGCCAGTCGAGGGAGAGGAGGCGGTGGATTCCTCAGAAACCTGGATCTTCTTCCTGCTTTCAGCTCCTGCTCATCTGTTTGAGACGCGTGGTGTCGACGGGGAGCCGAGGTCTACGCCTCACACGGGACGGATCCCACGAACAGGAGGCAGCGCACAGTCACAGAGCTTCATTCAGTTTCAGCTGTTTTCATTCCCAGTGAATTTGTGCACTTCGTCGGTGGGATTGATGAGCATCGATCGTATTTATTACAGCCAGAAGCTGTGAAAAACGTCATTATCATCAGATTTACATGTTTTAGTTGGTCCTTGAACACATCGTGTGTGACGAACGCTTCCTTCAGAAAAACAACCAAAACAAAGAAAACTTCATTCTAAATCTCTCATTGAACATTTCACCTTAAATAAAGCGTTCACTCTCAACAGGTTGTGTAAAAACATTAAGCTGTGAAGTCATGATTAATTCATCTGAGACCAACAGTCGTGTGACCACAAGAGGAGAAACCTCTGCTGCTGCTCATGTTCACTGTCAAGATTATTACAAATCCTCCAAAGTAGAGACTCTTCTTGACACGTTAACGCGCCGTCACGCTGGAGCTTCTAAACCGTTTCTAAATACTGGACCTCCTTCTGCTGACATCCCCCAAACATGAACCAAAAGGACGTACAGTACTAACTCGCGTTCAACACATCTGGAATATAAAGGAAGCAGCACCTGACAGTTGTGCTTCTGCGGCGTTCTGCAGACGCTCCACTTGTTAAAAACACTTCGGTGAACATTGAAGCTGAAGTAGAGACGTGCCGTGTAGCTGCGTCCGGTGTTGAATCAGCAGACGTGTTTCACTCGTTTTCTTTTCAGTCATTCGTGTCACAAGAGACGAGCTTCAGTTTTAATTAGTGCGTCTGTTCTTCAGCACCATCACAGAGCCTCGGGTAACAAACAGCTTCACCGGACTCCTGTGTGGTTCATTGAAGGTGTAGATGTATAACTCAGACTGGAGGGTCGTCAGCTCCTCTGAGGACTCCTTGTGGCCGGTCCATCTAAAGCACACAATCCCTCACAGACCTCCCAGTACAGCTGGACTGCTGAGGATGTCTGAGCAGCTGGAGAAACTGCAGACAAACAGACGGAGGAAGTTGTGAACAAAAAGTCTGTTTTTATCTGCAGTGAAATGTGACCTTGAGAGCGTGAAGGAGGAAGGTGCTTCGATGTGGGAGCAGTATTATGTGGGAAACAGAAACACACCTGAAGTAAAGACCTGTGGACATCACTGCTCTGTTCATCTGCTTGTGACTTTTTCTTGACGGTAAAGAAAGACAGAACCAGAAATGGACCAAAGCTTTGAGTCGCAGCAGCAGATCAGGTCGAAACCTGGTTTCTTTGATTTTTGTGACAACTATTGGATGGATTGTAATTGCACAAACATTCATGTTCCCCAGAGGATGAACTGATTCGGGTGAACCTTTGGCTTTTCCTTTTGAACAACTCTAACTAACCATTTTATCTGGTGTGAGAAATACCTGATACCCTTCAGCCCCGAAATCCGTTTAGATCACAAACAGGCGTGAAGTCGGACTCCCTTCGTGCTGCTGCGGCTCAGACTGGCTGTTATTTACGTCGATTGTCACTATTCATATGAATAAATGTTGTGCAGTTTGAATATTGAAAACTGTGCATTAGTGAGCTTTTCCAAGAGACAAATAATCGTTTGATGATTTTAGAGTTTGATGAAGTTTTACTATTGAGTGTCTGAAGTGCTTCTCATGCTGATTTTAACCAATTTTAGTGAAATACCTCGACTCTGATGGATTGACCATGAAATTCATTGACATTCATTGTACCCAGAGGATCATCATAATGACTTTTCTTCTGCGCCATCGTAATCCAATGAAAACGACGTTCATGTGTGACAGTAAATGGGCTGCGATTATAAAGCACTTTTCACCAAAAGGAAACCAGACCTGTAAAAAGTTAATTTAAAAAGAAATCACAAAATAAACTATTTTTTAAATCAAATCTGTCATATCTTCAGGACACGGCGTTTTATTAAGTCTAGTTTTAGACACAACCTCAGGAGGCTTCACACGTCTGCTTCAAGAAAATGTTTTTCTCAAGTAATGCAAACCACATTATGTTGTTTTTATTTATTTATAAAATAAAAAAGCAAGTTCAATAAAAGAAACGCTTTAGGGGATTCAACACAATACAGTAAACACAAGGAGCTAATTATGAGCAACTATTGCTGCTGACACTGCTGGAACAACATGAAGCGTTCTGTGAATAATTATCATCATCTTCTGGAAGACAATATCGTCACATCCATCAGAAGAGACACGTGCATGAAGTAGAGATAGTTTTCTTACAGCAGATGATATTTGATAAAGTTTTATCAGAAAGTATCTGATGCTTCGTCTCCAAAGGGAGATTTTTAATCGGACAACGTACATTTTGTTTTCCTACAAAAGTCCAGCAACACGTGTCATTTTCCGCTCATTACATGTAAAAGGTCTTCCTTAAAAAAACTGATGTCTCAACAGGAAGCAACTTAGTTACGTTTAGGCAATTAAACAACTTAGTTACGTTTAGGCAATAAAATATAATAAAATAACTAAGTTAGGTTTAGGAAAAGATCTTCATCTGGGTTAAAATAACTACAGAAGTGGCAGAATAAGTGAGAAATAAATGAACGTTGGTTTGACATGAGGAAGGAACATCGGCCTCCTGGGTCAAAGATCAGCCTCCAATGCTGCCGCCCTGTGTGGGCTCCAACAGTCCTCAGACTACCTCATTCATGATTATGATTATGATTTCTTGGGCTATATGGATTACGGCGCCGTATTTTTTTGCAGTATTTGCTTCGGATGCTGGATGAGCAGCAGACAGATGAATCGCTCCATGGAGTCCAGACACTGGTGGAGGTGGCAGATGATTCTGCTGAGGTCAGCCCATTGAGTAAACCTAATACGATCCTGTAAGGGATTTGAAAGGATTCACATTTGATTACTGGATACTGGATACTGGATACTGGATACTGGATACTGGATACTGGGTTTGATAAAATGCAGTGGGAGCCCATCCTTTATTCTGTGATTCACTGAAAGTCTCTGCAGAGACCTGAGGATCGGTGGAGTGTTTTATATTTTCTTTGACTAATTCATCAGGATTCCAGCGGTAAATAATGAAGGGACTGAAGTGCCTCTCCCTCGTGTTCTGGCCTTGATGTGTGTGTGTGTGATGACTCATTGCCTGTATATAATTGATTCGTGGACGGATGTTTTGAAGCCTTAAGTTCGGTGATTTCGCCGTCATCATCTTGGAATACAGTCGTTGCCATGTTGTCTTTGCAGCCAGTGGGGAGGAGTGACGGAGAGAAAGTTGACAAAACTTTCGCTTTGTCAACTGAAAAGGTAACTTCATCTATTTAAAACCCGTTGAGAAACTATTTGTTGTCTCTTGGCATCCTGAAGCTGTTTTCTGATATTAAATGTACTTAAGTATTGAAAGTAAAAGTACAAGTAAATGCTGTTAATAAAAAAGCAAAGGGTCAGAATTTTGAGAATTATGAAGTTTATTCTTTTAAGTGCTGTGGCCACCATGACCAAGGACAAAATAATTGGGTTGGCTGTGATCCATCCAGGAGCAACAATGTTCAACATCATATATTGTACATAAATATACTTTTGCATCTATGAACTATGGGCCTGATTTCAACACAAAGGTTTTGCTCAAGCTGAATCTGCAATTGGTCGACTGCTACCATCATAACTCCATCTGATCATCCACCAAATGACTCAAATATCAAAACATAATCAATACTAAAGTATTACAAAACGTAATGCGGCGCTCTCGTTAGCTAACTAGTGCTGCAGTGATTATAGCTATGATGACTCAAATCAACAACATCTCACAACTGTCAACACTTCCTCAGCTCACTAACTCGCTAGCGATCTGTCTACTACACTAATTGTCTCATTTGATTTACGATAGCTAGCGAACGTTAGCCTAACATACACCATGTATAGCTACATGAGGAGATCAGACTCCTGTCGCCCCCCCAAAGATATACTCCAATCCTGTGGGAAACACTGCTAGATATCTGAACAGGTTTATGATCATTATGATAACTAAACATTAACGTTGCGGCTCATGGGATTCATCTTAATTTACCCCAATGTGTTTCCTGTGGTTGGATGGGGAGTTTTTGAATATCAATATTTCAGTAGCTTCGGGTAAGCATAAGAGGCACTTCATCCGGTACGAAGAATCTTTCACTCCAACATAAGAAAACATTTCTCGCAAATATGGCCACAGTGTTGGTCTTCGTCACCACCGTCGTTTGTTGCGGGAGCAGCAGGTGCTTCCATTTCTGCTTCCATCATGAAATCAGTCATCGTAGAGTGGAATTCTACTCATGTAGTCGCTCGCTAGCTAGCATCCTGGGCATCACTGGAAATCAAAAAAACGCGGCATTGAGAGCACTTGTTTGCAATTGCGTAATAACGTGATTAACCAATGATTTAACTTTAAGCTAGGTCCACTGATTCACCAAACCTGCTCGCTTGCAGTCTGTGTTCCACCACAGTCCCCGACGTTGGTCTCATGATTCATTTTTTTCTAAAGATAGATTTTATTTTGTAGCGAGTAACGAAGGTTTCAGGGGAAATGTATCGGAGTCAAAGTATCAGTTTTCTTTGCAAAATGTAGTGAAGTAAAAGTAAAAGTCAACAGAAATATAAATAGTAAAGTAAAGTACAGATATCCAAAAAAACGACTTAAGTATAGTAACGAAGTATTTCTACTTCGTTACTATACACCACTGCAGATATCTCACAAAATCATTTGTATGTTATCCACGTAATCATGAACTATGAAATATAAAGAACACGCAGGGCGGGATCGGTGGTGGATGAGCTCAACAAAGTTGAAGTTCAGTAGTTATTTGAACCCAAACGGCGATATTTTCCTAAACCTAAAGTAGTTTTGTAGCCTAAACTTAACTAAGTTGTTTCCTGTGAAGATAGAAGTTTATTTTGAAAAGACTGTCTGCTGGACTTTTGTAGGAAAACACATAAAATGAGACGTCACTTTTCAAAAGATACGATATGAACGGTTGATGAGAACACGTTGACGCAGAGCATTTAACCAAAAGGAAACTCTTCGGTGACTGAAGGAGAATGAAGTCTGTATTCAGATTCTGACAAACAGGAAGTCTTACAACGCTTCAGCTTCATTCATCACAGAGATATACATGTACTGAGTTGTTTGTGATGAAAGTATTAGTGTCCGATAGCAGATCGTCATGTTGTCACAGATACCTGAGAATCGATGGATATCAGCATCAGTATCTGAGCACATTCATCTTCTGATGTTCTGTGAACTTTGAATCAAAGGAGAAATGAGTCCGCTGTAAAGAATAAAACGTCTGAAGCGATTTTAACGAAATATATCTGACGCAGGATGTTTCACTTTTTGACGGTTTAACTTTTGAATTTTTAGGATTGAATGGTGTCAAATATAATTTACAGAATTTGCCAAATATTGAATATTACTAAAACATGAGAAAGTTTGTGTGATTTTTTTTTACTTTCACTTTGGTCGCTGCATTTATTGGAGCATATTTCCTGAACACTTTGCATCACTGAGCTTTTCTTATTCATGCCGTCTCCTCCTTCTAATTTCACATTTCTCTCACTTTTGTGTTCTCATTTGCATTTTAACACACCGTTCTGGTTTCTCAACATTTCATCAGACCGGCTCACACACACACACACACACACACACACACACCCGGAGCTCTTTAAACCTAACAGGTGTGTGTGTGTTCTCGGAAACCCTCTGAGGCTCAGCTCGTCTTACATACATGTATTTCTTTTCCTGCATTAGCGTTTCCATTATCGAAATTAATGATACAATTAATGCTCATCACATCCGTCATGCAGACCATTAGCGTCTCAGCGCCTCCGGCTCGCTGTCATCACGCTGCTGCAGAGCACCGGGAGCAGGACGTGAAGGAACAGCATGAAAGCAAAGCGAACGTCAGAGAGCGAGCGGGTAATAGTTGACCATTAAGATGTCGGATGAGACGTGTGAACACGCAGCAACACTTTAGATCAGAAGATGGAAACGTAGTCCAGACGGTCTGAAACATACGAGCAGAGCGATAACATGATGCACAGACAACATTCTGACTTTATTCTCATCAAACTACCACGTTATGCTCGTGATTTCTTAAAACTTCTCAGAAAATGCAAAAAGCTAAAGTTTGAAATAATATTAAACGTGACATTTTGAATCGATTGACGGTGTTGGTCTCTAGTGACGGTGTTGGTCTCTGGTGACGGTGTTGGTCTCTGGTGACGGTGATGGTCTCTGGTGACGGTGTTGGTCTCTGGTGACGGTGTTGGTCTCTGGTGACGGTGATGGTCTCTGGTGACGGTGTTGGTCTCTGGTGACGGTGTTGGTCTCTGGTGACGGTGATGGTCTCTGGTGACGGTGTTGGTCTCTGGTGACGGTGTTGGTCACTAGTGACGGTGTTGGTCTCTAGTGACGGTGCTGGTCTCTGGTGACGGTGTTGGTCTCTGGTGATGGTGTTGGTCTCTGGTTGGTCTCTGGTGACGGTGTTGGTCTCTGGTGACGGTGTTGGTCTCTGGTGATGGTGTTGGTCTCTGGTTGGTTTCTGGTGACGGTGTTGGTCTCTGGTTGGTCTCTGGTGACGGTGTTGGTCTCTGGTTGGTCTCTGGTGATGGTGTTGGTCTCTGGTTGGTCTCTGGTGACGGTGTTGGTCTCTAGTGCCGGTGTTGGTCTCTGGTGACGGTGTTGGTCTCTAGTGACGGTGTTGGTCACTAGTGACGGTGCTGGTCTCTGGTGACGGTGTTGTTCTCTAGTGACGGTGTTGGTCTCTGGTGACGGTGTTGGTCTCTGGTGACGCTGTCGGTCTCTGGTGACGGTGTCGGTCTCTAGTGCCGGTGTTGGTCACTAGTGACGGTGTTGGTCTCTGGTGACGGTGTTGGTCTCTGGTGATGGTGTTGGTCTCTGGTTGGTCTCTGGTGACGGTGTTGGTCTCTGGTGACGGTGTTGGTCTCTGGTGACGGTGTTGGTCTCTGGTGATGGTGTTGGTCTCTGGTTGGTTTCTGGTGACGGTGTCGGTCTCTGGTGACGGTGTTGGTCTCTGGTGACGGTGTTGGTCTCTGGTTGGTTTCTGGTGACGGTGTTGGTCTCTAGTGACGGTGTTGGTCTCTGGTGACGGTGTCGGTCTCTAGTGACGGTGTTGGTCTCTGGTGACGGTGTTGGTCTCTGGTTGGTTTCTGGTGACGGTGTCGGTCTCTGGTGACGGTGTTGGTCTCTGGTGACGGTGTTGGTCTCTGGTTGGTTTCTGGTGACGGTGTTGGTCTCTAGTGACGGTGTTGGTCTCTGGTGACGGTGTCGGTCTCTAGTGACGGTGTTGGTCTCTGGTGACGGTGTTGGTCTCTGGTTGGTTTCTGGTGACGGTGTTGGTCTCTGGTGACGGTGTCGGTCTCTGGTGACGGTGTCGGTCTCTGGTGACGGTGTTGGTCTCTGGTGACGGTGTTGGTCTCTGGTTGGTTTCTGGTGACGGTGTTGGTCTCTAGTGACGGTGTTGGTCTCTGGTGACGGTGTTGGTCTCTAGTGACGGTGTTGGTCTCTGGTGACGGTGTTGGTTGGATCCCATCGGAGGGCTGAAGTGCGTCTCGTGTTGGTTCGTTCTTCCTCGCTCTCGTCTCGTCAGTTTGTTTTTTATTGGCACAGAGTTGCTCTGCAGAAACATTCTCACATTAATTAAACCATAACCAAAAAGTCCTGATAATAAATACTGGTTCTGTCAGCTGTGTGATTCTGCTCTATCAGACTGTCCGAGCCTTCGTCTCTCCTCCTCTTCCTCCTCCGATGAGAAGCCGCTCTGTTTGAGGCTGAGGGCTGCCAGAGGAGGAGATTAATGGAACAACGTTCTCCTTCACAGAGATAAAAAAACGCTCGGCGTGCCCCTCGGCAGCTCTTCCTGGAGGCCGTAACCAAATGGATCTGTTCGCACTTTGGTGGAGATTAGATTAAATGTTGGTGGTAATGTGAAGAGAGATAAAGCACCATCTGCTCCTCTCTCATCACCTTCACGCCCCCACAGACGCTTCCTCCTCCTCCTCCACTGCCTGTGTTTCCTCACCTGCACTTGTTCTCTGTACATTTGTCTCTTGTTATAACTCATAATTAAATGTGTCCTTCTCTTTTGCACGACAGCCCTCCTGCCCTCCTCCAGTTTAACTCTCAGAGTGTTTTTGAGTTCTTCCCTTTCCTTTTGCAGGCTGAACTTCCACCCTGACGGCTGTGAGCCGCCGGTTCTCTGCAGAGTCCCGGTGGGCGGTGAAGGCAGCGGCCTCACGCTGCACTCTGCTGCTTGTTTGTCTCTTCGGAATTATTTTAACATCTCTAACCGCGGAGGGAAAAGCTGCTCGCTGAGAGAAAGTAAAAGAGGTTAAACTTTCCACAACCTTCCTCGCTTCTAAATTATGCAGCACCGAGAGGGCTGAAACTCAGGGGGTCAGTCCCACAATGCAACAGCTGCTCACTGTAGTTTTATCAAAGCGTTCAATGGGGACTATTTCCAGCGGCGGATTAATCCACATTTGGCGCTCTAGTGAGTATTTGTGGCCAAAGGACAGTGTTTCAATGGAGCTCTATCAGATATCAGTATACCTGCTAGTAGAAACATTCACTGCTGTTGTTATTAATAAAAATAGAAATAAATATTATATACATTATATATATATGGATCACCAAATATCACCAGACTTAAATTTGACATGTTTCACTTTTCATAGGCTTGATGAGTCTTCGTGTGTTTGTTTCACTTCATTATTGACGTTCGTGTGTTAGTTACCAGCGTCTTTACACACCCAACGAGACAATGATTCATACCATCAGTAACGCTGCGTTTCTTTATTTCTACACAGTTTTATAAAAAAAAAACAGTTTGATCGTCTTCAGTCTTAGTTGAGCGAAGCGTTTAGACCTCAGTCTGTCTATAGTGGACGTAGTCATGATCACATCTCTCATTGGCCTGTGGACTGATGTTTTGAAGCCTTGAGTCTGTCGATTTGGTCGTCGCCATCTTGGTTTTTTGCAACCAGTGAACAGGAAGTGACGTAGAGACGCCGTATACGTCTCTGGTAGAGACCTGTCAATCACTGTGTAGCCCCGCCCCTAAAGCATCCCCTGCTTTATGGTCTGTGTGACTCTAAATGGACCATCATGTACTAAATGAACATCATGCTGTATTGAAGAAGACTTGAAACTAGAGATTGAGACCATAAACTCATGTTTACAATGTTTACTGAGGTAATAAATCAAGAGAGAAGTAGAGTCATTTTCTCATAGACTTCTATACAACCAGAGGAGTCGCCCCCTGGTGGACACTAGAGAGAATGCAGCTTTAACACATGAAGCATCGACTTCACTTTAAAGAACCGGAGGTTGCCGCCTGGTTTAGACTCGTGAATCCAGCAGCATCTACACAAGTGATCTATCACTTAATTGTAGCGCTGCACTCATCGTCCCAAAAACAGTTTGATCAGCGAACTTAACGTCTGAAGGCCACTCGTCTCAACACCTGTCCGGGTCATCGAGGAGTCTGCTGTCGTCTCCACCTGCTACTTATTGATTATGCACACACAGTGTCTCTGCATGTCCTCTGCTGTTCACCTGAACATCACGAGGAGTCACAGCAGCGTCCAGATGGGCCTCCGACTCTGGCGCCCTGTGCAGGAACTCAGAGGTCATGTTGGCTGACAGAAAGCTAAGGTGAAGGAAGACGCTCCCACAAAGCAGAAGACGAGATGGTGTATCTTTGAACCGTGTCGATAGGTGAGGAACAACGCTGAGCAAAGCAGAAAAAACGTAAACGTTAAAACATTCATGGCGTCTGAATATTTGAGCTGCGGAGCTGAATCTTTATTTCTACATTTATGGGGCAATGAAACTGCAAAATCCTCACATTTGAATTATTCACATCTCATCAGGCTGCATCATTTATAGCATCTCTCCAAGAAGACGCTCTGACTGGGTCTCGGATTAAAGTCAGAACCTTTGACAGCCGGCGACATCAACAATATGCGTGTTGGTTTCCTGCAGCCGTAAAGACGAGTTACAAGCTTTCAACATTCAATAAAAGAAAAAGATTGTCAGACTCAAGTTCTACAGAATCCAGAGCAGCAGGTGTTTCAGTGTGACCAGTGACCGTGTTAACTGGTGACTTTCGTCTCCATGGTTGCTCGTAGTCATTTACATAAATGGTTGGTAAACAATAAGCATATTTGAAACTGATTTAAAGTATTTTATGAGGACAACAACATGTTCTCTTGATGTTTGTGAACACAGTTACTGGTTAAACCATTCAAACCATTTACATTATGCCCAAAACTCAAAATGAAAAATTCAAAGTTCAAGACTGTCTTCATAAGAACTAAGAGGTCGAACCGGGGAGGATGTGTTCAGGAACCACGTAGAGTAGAGGACGAGCAAGCACTCTTAAAACAACCTGAACAAAGAAGAGAACTCGGATTCTCACTGTAAACTAAAAGAGTTTCATCAACTAATAAAACCAAACTGGACTTTGTAGGAGAAGATACATTCACACCAACATGGTGCTGAACAGAACAAGCTTCAGATGAAGTGAGATCAGGAACTCACAGCTGCAGATCGTCAAGAAACATGCAAACCAACAAAGTCTGCAGCTTTCTCTAGAATCACGTCCTCTCGCTTTTCTTTATAGTTTTGTACTAATAACATATCAAACATTATACTTTTGTGTTTTTTTATTAGAATCCCAAATTATTTTGTTTCAGAAACATTTATTCATCTTTTTGACACATTTTTTGTTTAATCTTCATCACCACAAAACATGTGAACATTCATTCATTAGTTTAGTTTATTTCTGTTTTGTGTTTATTTCTATTATACATATATAGATATATATATATATCTATATATGTATATCTTCTGGTCTTGCATATAACAAAGCATGTGAATAAAACAGTTTTTTAATATCTATATTATAGATTCATATTATATCAGTAAAAGCTTTATTTCTCTTCTCCTTGGTTCTCCAGATAATTAATAAATGTTTCACATGTAAACAGCATCTCAGTCTTTGTGCATCATTCATATCTATTTCGATCTGAAATGTCTTTATATTTTTAATAGGTTTATTGTGAAGCTCAAGTAGCAGCTGCAATACAAAACATAATTCTAAATAGAAAATATAGAAAATAAGAGTTTTAATTGAATCCTTGTCGGCTTCCTGATTCTCCAGCTGCAGAACATTGAGCCGGTGCTTCCTGTTTGACTGGAGGGCGGAGTCAAAGGTAATACAGGTGAATGGCTCACCTGGTCTGTTCACTAGTGTGTTTACTAGTATCTGTTCACTAGTGTGTTCACTAGTATCTGTTCACTAGTGTGTTCACTAGACTAGTGTATTAACTAGTCAGTTCACTAGTGTGTTCACTAGTGTGTTCACTAGACTAGTGTGTTCACTAGTCTGTTCACTAGTGTGTTCACTAGTCTGTTCACTAGTCTGTTCACTAGTCTGTTCACTAGACTAGTGTGTTCACTAGTCAGTTCACTAGTGTGTTCACTAGTATGTTCACTAGTCTGTTCACTAGTCTGTTCACTAGACTAGTGTGTTCACTAGTCAGTTCACTAGTGTGTTCACTAGTATGTTCACTAGTCTGTTCACTAGACTAGTGTGTTCACTAGTCTGTCCACTAGTCAGTTCACTAGTGTGTTCACTAGTCTGTCCACTAGTCAGTTCACTAGTGTGTTCACTAGTCTGTTCACTAGTGTGTTCACCAGTCAGTTCACTAGTGTGTTCACTAGACTAGTCTGTTCACTAGCATGTTCACTAGACTAGTGTGTTCACTAGTCTGTCCACTAGTCAGTTCACTAGTGTGTTCACTAGTCTGTCCACTAGTCAGTTCACTAGTGTGTTCACTAGTCTGTTCACTAGTGTGTTCACTAGTCTGTTCACTAGTCTGTTCACTAGACTAGTATGTTCACTAGTGTGTTCACTAGTCTGTTCACTAGACTAGTCTGTTCACTAGTGTGTTCACTAGTCTGTTCACTAGTGTCAGCCAGCTGTGTGACTCACTGTGGGAAACATTTGGTCCTGTTTAATAAATGTGGTCGTTTCTTTCTTCTTTGAGCCGGTTGTGATAAACACCAACAGATGTTATTTAAAGTCACTGACAGAATCTCAGGCTGTTGCATCATGGGAGGAGAGTCAGCTGTTTGTCTCCACCCACCACTCACTCCTACTCACACAACAGTGGAGGATGTAACAAACATTAGTTCACACTTTATTTTTGCTGATGTTCTGGAATTCAGAAACTTGCGTGTAGTTTTTTTTGGAATCATTAAAAATCCCGGAGAGACTGAACATAAAGAAAACCCGTCTGCTCTCAACCGAGTATTTCACTTGATTTAAAGACACATAGCCATGAAAAATATCTTCCTCGGGCATTTATTGATTTGTCTTGTTAAATATAGTTTATGTGTTTCAATAATGCATCTCCAGAAGTTCTTATTGTTCCGACGGTTCATCAAACCGAAACCACAATAATCTAAAAGAAATGTCCTGAAAACAAAAACCCATCGCTCCGAAAAATACAAACTCTACAGAAGCACATATCTAATCATTATGAATCATTCAGACAGCACATATCTAATCATTATTATGCAGAATGATTCCCGCTCTCATTACTCCGTGTTCGCTGGTCAGACTTGTCAGGTTTAGGTCATGAACCCATCAGAGTCAGAGGTGGGCGGGTCATGCCTTTGATAGAAAATAAGAAATCGTATATAACGAATATCTCCCCCAAAATGTGACGTCTGTCAAGAAGTAGTCCTGGAATCTAAACCCGGATCACATTGTTTTTCTTTTGTTGTTTGTAATGTATTGATATTGTTATCATATTTCATATCTTGGGAAAAAGATCTTGTCAATAATATTGTACGTAGTCACATCTTCTGCATATTCATTTTATGTTCTCTGTAATATTGTAAATATTATAAAGGTTGAGGCTTTCTGCTCTTCCTGCTCTGATGTTATTTATCTCTGTTATGTTTGTTTATTTTATTGTTTGAATTCTGCAAAATAAACTAAACTAAACCAAAGGGGCGGAGCCTCCCGTCCCTCGAGCTTCACCGCCAGCAGTGATCAAACACAAACAAACTTAAATTATTAAAGTTTTGTTCCTCCAGAAACGGAAAAGATGAGTTCATCTCATCCTTTTCTTATTCTCCTGAAACTGCATTTGAACCACTGACTCAGAGATTATCCTACAAGGTTTTTAATGTTCAGCCATACAGCTCCTCCTCCTCCTCCTCCTCCTCCTCCTCGTCCTCCTCCTCCTCCTCCTCCTCCTCCTCAGTGTGGACTCCCGGATGAAAAGTGGAAAACTCGATAATCCGACAATCTCCGCGGACATTAGCGGTTTTGGCAGGAAGGCAGGTGCCTTCGTTCTTTCCAGTAAGAGTCGGTTCTCGTTGGAGTGGAGCCGGTATAACGGGCCCGCGGTCTGAGCTTAATGTGATTTACACATGAAGGGAGCTTTCTGTGTGAGTGAGTTTAAAATGTGAGCAGGACGGGATCCATGAAGGAATTCAGACTGAATGTGATCTCTGTGTGTGTGTGTGTGTGTGTGTGTGTGTGTGTGTGTGTGTGTGTGTGTGTGTGTGTGTGTGTGCGCGCGCGTGTGTGTGTGTGTGTGTGTGTGTGTGTCAGCCATGGATTAATCCCTGAAGTGGATTTCATGACTTGCAGTTGTAATGCTTCTCTATAATCTCAGCAGCAGGACGTTGTGTGTGTGATGACTCCTCGGTGAGGTGGCAGCAGAGCGACACGATGACACGATGACCTCCTCTGGGGTTCACACGCTCACAGCTCATGTCTTCATCAACAGCTCCTGTGATATCTTATGAAAAGTTACTCGTTTGTTTTCCTACAAAAGTCCAGCAACTCGTACGTGAATAAAGTCTAGTTAGGTTTCAGCGACAAAACAACTTTGTTAGGTTTTTTAGGCAGGAGACAACCTCCATTTCTTCACGTGTTAAAGCTGCATTCTCTCTAGTGTCCACCAGGGGGCGACTCCTCTGGTTGTATAGAAGTCTATGAGAAAATGACTCTACTTCTCTCTTGATTTATTACCTCAGTAAACATTGTAAACATGAGTTTATGGTCTCAATCTCTAGTTTCAAGTCTTCTTCAATACAGCATGATGTTCATTTAGTAAATGATGGTCCATTTAGAGTCACACAGACCATAAAGCAGGGGATGCTTTAGGGGCGGGGCTACACAGTGATTGACAGGTCTCTACCAGAGACGTATACGGCGTCTCTACGTCTCCAGTGATCTCGCCGTGACTACGTCCTCTTCTTATATACAGTCTGTGGTTTTAGGACACAACATGACTAACGTTGTAGACAACAGAACCACGTCTCCGGTCTCCGGTTTCATTACTTTGAAAAAAGGAACAATTCATGTCCATGAAACCAACAGATTGCATTTAGTGACTATGATAAAAAAGACTGTTATGCCGAACATTATTTAGCATTTTAGGCTTTTTGAGTGTCAGTTGAACCTCCAGAGCAGCTTCTGTCCTCAGCTCCTCCTCCTCCTCCTCCTCCATCACACTTTAGTTTCATGACATACGGCGCATTATTCTTCATAGGTGTGTCTGAGTTCATCACACCAGAGGAAGTTGTGTTTTTAAGTCTGTTCAGTTTTTGAAGAACTTCAGGAGAAGAATCTTCTCATTTGAGGATTTGTGCATTTTATGTTTTGTCATAAAGTGAAGTTTCCTCTCAGCTTTAAATGAAAAGAAAAATAATCATTACATTTGAAAGAATGCAATCTGTTGCCAAAGTTATTATATATTGATATTATTGATATTCAAAATTATTGATGTTATCGAGCAAAATATTCATCATGAAAATTCTCGGCACCAAAATAATTGATTAATAACCTCCAGATTTACTATTTTAAGGTTAATTTATTTATTTTATTATTATTCATGATTATCATATTTTCATGTTTTTACTCAAGGTTGAGATTGATCTCCACTGAATCTCCTCTATTATATTTACTATTATTCTATTATATCTACTGAGTCTCACACCTTCACCGGCCTGCAGCGATGAAGAGGAGGTCACCTTCACCGTCCAGCCTGCAGCTTCTCCTCCTAATCCGCTCGTTAGCCGAATAATCCATCAAACGGCCAACAAGGGTTCAGAGGAAGACTTCCCTCAGAGTTTAACATCTCAGGTGAACAGACACGTGTTGAGGTTCATTCAAAGCTCCGGTTTCTTTCTCTCCAGTGTTTTTATTCTGATGATTTCTCGTCATCGTTCACCTGAAGGCTGGAGTCACGGTAAAACATGAGAGAAACCAGACGGCTGCACAAACACCAGCTCTGCTGAAGGTGAAATGAACAGAATCCGTCTCTCCTCCAGTGAGAACATGAAAGCACAACTTCACTTTCTGCTTCTATCTGCAGGTTCAGCTGAAGATGAACAAACCTCCATCTCTATCGGTCCCTGGATCGAGTTCACTTTTGCACCTTTTATTGTTCATGGTTCTGTAGTTTGGAGACTTTCTTGGTGTTTCTTTCAGAGAGCGGATATTTAGTTTAGTGGTTTGAATGCTGTTGGTCGTCCTGCTGTGAGATGAACTCAGAGCGCTTAGAGGTGTTCTGCTCTTTTCTGGATTCACATTTAATTTACAATTAATTACATTTGATTTCATTTATACTTCCCAAGATCACAAATCACAAATGCCCCGTAGCGTTGTGATAATCTGTGCAGTAAATGTGTTTCATTTACTTTATTAAATAATAACCTGTTCATTGAACAGTTTGTTTTAAAATGTTGTTTTAACTCAATTATTTTGCTAAATAAAACTAATCTGTGCAACCGACGTGCATTATTGCATTCAGCAGATCCAACGTGTGGTTCTTCGTTCAGTGGACGACGTCTTCTGTTCTTGGACCCTCACATGAGAGCAAGGAGAGGAAAAGCTCTTTCAAATGTTCTTCAGGAGGAAACGGGCCAAAGGGTTGAAGAACGAGGCCTCGAGATCACAACAACGAACACTGAGGTTCACTCCCTGATTAGACTCAAACAGGAAACATCCTCACCCTCCTCTTCCTCGTCTCCAGCTCCTCCAGCTTGAACCTTCTCGCTGCGGAGGAAATGAATTCCTCTCACTCCTCAGAGCGCCGTGCAGCTCGTTTGAATCTTCAGATGCAGTTCTCGTTTCACCACATTTCATGGGAGCGGTCAACGAATCAGAGTTCTCAGAGAGAGAGAGAGAGAGAGAGAGAGAGAGAGGGAAATGTTGAGGAGCAGCCAAACGTTCAGCGAGCTGGTTTTGTTCCTCTCTAGTCGGCAGGTGATGAAGGTCAGAAGGTCGAGGCGGCTCGGCTGCATGTGAGCACGTTAATGCACCGAACGAGCTGATGATCAGTTCATCCTCTTGAAAGGCTGTTTGGAGCGCGGAAGGTGGAATAATTATTTTACATCCAGCTTCCAAGGTCGGTGTTCTCCCCTCCAGCAGCTTTTCAACCTCTTGTGTTCAGACCGATCAGCAGAACAACAGACGAGTCTGCTCCTCGGTCGGGGAATCAGCCGGCGCTTCGTCTCCTCCGAGCCGCACATGAAGGACGTTCCACCGGGCCGCTCATTAAGGCTCCATTAGCCGGAGTGTAATGGGTTTTTAATGAAGGAGGGAGACACGAACACAAAGACGAGCTCGACTCGACCCCGACATCAGCGGGGAGCAATGCTAATCATCTCCCAGAATCCTCCTCTTCCTCCTCCTCCTCCTCCTCAAGAGAGACACAAATATCAAGAACTCTCATTTCAGACACTTTGAGTCACATTCAAACCTCCTCGCCTGTTATTTCCTGCAGGAGCAGAAACACACAAATCCCACTGAAGCAGTTTTTTCTCACGTTTGCTCTGATCAGCCGTCTGGTTTCTCTGTGGATCAGACTCATGAGAACTCTGGAGACCCAGAAGCAACGGAGTCCCGTTACTCCAGTCCACGGAACACCGTCAGGATCCTGATCCTTAATCGGCAGCACCAAGAGAGGACTTTATTCAGCAGAAGGAGATTTAATAAATGTTTTTCAAAGTCCTCAAATGTCGCAGACGCAGATTTATATTGTTTTGAACTTTTCATTTGGTTCTCTCTGTGAACGCAGCGTTAGCTCGTTGCGCAGCATTAGCTCGTTGTAGCGGCCCTGAAGGATTCTCAGCTAACGGCGAGAATAGATTTGGACTTAACGGCGCCCTGATCTACATGAAGACAGTCTTCATCACAGCTGATCTTCATCAGATTAAGAACAATAGATGCAAAAAAATAAGTCAAAGGAACATATTTAAATCACCTAAATATAGCAGCTAATCGAGAGAACATAATTAGTCATCAACATAAAATAAACACGTCTCTAGCCCGATGTTACTCTGTCCGTGTTTCAGGTCTTATTCAGGACCTGAACTGTCCGGGTCTCCAGACCTTCAGTGATTCCTCCACCTGATGATAAATATTGATTCTGTCTGATAAAGAGGTGAAGACGTGTTGCTTCGTTGTCGCCTCCTAAAGGTCGCGTTTGATGAAGGCGGTGACTCCGCAGCGCTGATGCGACGTTCACTCAACACAAAGAGTTTCTCTCTGTTTGTGTGTTTCATCAGGAGCACATCAGACTCCTGCAGGGCAGGAAGCTAATCAAAGAGCAGATCAATCATGATTAGCTGCAGGAGGAAGACTCTCTCAGCAGCTTCATCTCTCCATGAGCTGGTCGCTCAACATAAAGGCTCACTGATCCATCACGTTCACGTCACTGAGGAAACGAACGGGGACACACTGCTGTTAGGGTCGACTCTGCACTGATCTCCAGCTTATCTTCATTTAGACTCGTTCTTTGTGTCTTCAAGTCCGTCCTCTCTGACTACGAAGCTCCACAGAAGCACCGCTGTGAGCCGTCCGGGCTCCTGAACGGTGGAGCGAGCTCCTTGTGGATGTTTAGGACAGAAACTCAACACGTCTTCCACCACAGAAGAAGAGTCGTCTGTTCAGACCCAGAAGGAGTTCACCGTCTGTTCCATCAGAATGCTCTCAGAGACAGAAACGTCGTGTTTTAAAGTCCTTTTCTTTCTGCGTTCCTCCGACAACATGTCCAGATCTTTGTGTTTGCAGAGAGCAGCTTCTTGACGTCCAGACCGAAGTCGTTGTGGTGGAAGCGTTTGAAGTGGAAGGTCATCAGGCCGGAGCTGCTTTCTCAGATCAAAGGCTTCAGATAATTGCCGCCGGTCCAGAGACGAGTCTGAACAAATGCATCCGAAGCACGAGCAGCGATGATGAAACACAGATAAGAGTGAAAGAGCAGCAGCAGAGGGCACGGAGAGGAGAGGAGATCAAACGCAGCCGCCACCATTACCACTCATTCCTTCCATTGTTCCCGATCTGACCTGCAGGAGACCTGCAGCTACATGTGAGAGCAACACGTTGCTCACCAGGAGCCGGCTGAACACCTCCAGCCCTGCACTCGCTCTCCTCCGGCTCCGTGGCTCGCATTTTGAAATTTCAAATACATTTGAATCAGGACGTCTGTTTCTGCAGCGAGCAGCCCGAGAGAGACAGACGTCACCTCCGGTATCAGAGCCGGCTGCGTGATGGTCGGCTGCCGTCTGTAGTGTCTCCGTGGCAACCTTCCAGTCTGGAATGTGTGAAGGTCAGTCACTCCGAGGGTTTGACCTCGATACCCGGCTCCGTCATTAGCCGCCTGATTGGCCCAGAGGTCAACACCCTGATGAGTCTCGTCTATCATACGGAGTCATTACTGGTCAAGAATGGGCCCCACACACACACACACACACACACACACACACACACACACACACACACACACACACACACACACACACACACACACACACACACACACACACACAGGGTTAAAACAGGTGGTCATATCACATTACAATATATACTAAATGAAGTTCACCCTCATGACATTAAATATGAGCATCAGTTTGTTTGGCATTCAGTGCTAATTAGAGTCTAATGAAGTCTAGATAGACACACACACACACACACACACACACACACACACACACTGAGGGGGCCACGGGCACATCTGCAGAGAAACACATGTTCCCACCAGTCTGGCTTCGTTCCACAGGAGACGTTAATTGTGTGCGAGCGACGAGGAGACACGAGTAGAAGCAGAGCTGAGGTGATGGAGGTTTGGGTGGAGGCGTGTCCTCTCAGGACAGGTGGAGGTCTGCTCAACACCTTGATCGACGCTCTGGACCCCTGAAAGCTTCTTCATGCTCAGTTCATGCTCAGCAGGTTTCATTATTGAAACTGCAAAACATTTATTCTCCAACATGAATATTGAGCCTGAGAAGCATGATGATGCTGAAGCAAGTATCTTCATCACCAGAGTATCTTCATCACCAGAGTATCTTCATCACCAGAGTATCTTCATCACCAGAGTATCTTCATCACCAGAGAATCTTCATCACCAGAGTATCCTCATCATCAGAGTATCTTCATCACCAGAGTATCTTCATCACCAGAGTATCTTCATCACCAGAGTATCTTCATCATCAGAGTATCTTCATCACCAGAGTATCTTCATCACCAGAGTATCTTCATCACCAGAGTATCCTCATCACCAGAGTATCTTCATCACCAGAGTATCTTCATCACCAGAGTATCTTCATCATCAGAGTATCTTCATCACCAGAGTATCCTCATCACCAGAGTATCTTCATCATCAGAGTATCCTCATCACCAGAGTATCCTCATCACCAGAGTATCTTCATCACCTATTATGACAATGCAAACACCAGATTGTATGACATCAACAGGATGTTTTCTGTTAATAGGCCTCCCGTCTGCTGCTGCACTTTGTAATCTACACTTATTATCTTTCTCATTTAGACTCATTTTGTGTTAACAAATAAGTACAAATTCTTATATCCAAAAAGCCTGCAGGAGGAAAACTAACTGGCAGAGAAAGTGTGTGTGTGTGTGTGTGTGTGTGTGTGTGTGTGTGTGTGTGTGTGTGTGTGTGTGTGTGTGTGTGTGTGTGTTTGTGTGTGTGTGTGTGTGTGTGTGTGTGTGTGTGTGTGTGTGTGTGTGTGTGTGTGTGGTGTTAGAAACAGCGTGGGTGGTCTTTGTGTGGAGAATACAGACAAAAACAACAAAGTTATGAAGTGAAGAAACAACCAGAGGGGAGGAAAGCAGCATATTCGGGTCTGTTAATGCAGCAGATTTGAAACATAATGAATCGTTTTGGTGTTTGTTCTTCAAAGAGAAAAGACACGAAGGAATAAAATACAGCTTCTCTCTCCTGCAGACATGGAATCAATGACATTGTTGGGTTGATCTTTGTTGTTCACAGGTCTTTGTTCTGTTCACTGTTAAAACATAGCAGGACGTTTACAAAGCTCGTCACTATTGGACTCTCACTCGAGCCGTGGTTACTTTTGTCAATCGATCAATAAATGAACGGAGCTTCTCTTCAATAGAACAAGCTTTTCAGGAAATGTTAATGTTACTTGGTCACTTTGCATTTTAAATGTGAAAAAATCCATGTGATCATTGATGATGTGTTTGACTTGTGTGGAAGCATTTTGGATTCAACACCACAGATGGATTCATATTGGATGAAATAAGGCTGTTCACGGCCTTCAGACCCGCTCACAGCAGCATTTTGTAGCAAAATAAATCAGTGGTAAGCTGGGGGGGCAACGTAAATCCACATGATTCTGTCATCATCTGTGGAGACACATGAATGTTCTCTGCTGGCCAGCAGGACAGCTGTAAACAAACTATAACACAAAAGAGATGTTGAGTGGTTTGAAGTTAAGAAACAGCAGCAGCCAGCGAGTCTCTTCTCATTGGACTGTTGGTCATCGGAATAACTCACACAAACTGTACAGTTGTTCAGTCTTGTATGCATATCGCTACGCTTCTCTCTGTGGTTTGGTTGTTTCTGTGAATTTGTAATTATTTTTGGTCTTTTTTCATTATTTTCTGTCTGCTTGTTTTGCCTGTTTTTGTTGTCATTTCATGTCTGTTTGGTCATTTTGTAGTTGTTTTGTTTCTCTTTGTAGTTGTTTTGCTTCTCTTTGTAGTTGTGTTGTGTCTCTTTGTAGTTGTTTTGTTTCTCTTTGTAGTTGTTTTGTGTCTCTTTGTAGTTGTGTTGTGTCTCTTTGTAGTTGTTTTGCTTCTCTTTGTAGTTGTTTTGTTTCTCTTTGTAGTTGTGTTGTGTCTCTTTGTAGTTGTTTTGCTTCTCTTTGTAGTTGTGTGTCTCTTTGAAGTTGTTTTGTGTCTCTTTGTAGTTTTGTGTCTCTTTGAAGTTGTTTTGTGTCTCTTTGTAGTTTTGTGTCTCTTTGAAGTTGTTTTGTGTCTCTTTGTAGTTGTTTTGCTTCTCTTTGTAGTTGTTTTGTGTCTCTTTGTAGTTGTTTTGCTTCTCTTTGTAGTTGTTTTGTGTCTCTTTGTAGTTGTTTTGTGTCTCTTTGTAGTTGTTTTGCTTCTCTTTGTAGTTTTGTGTCTCTTTGAAGTTGTTTTGTGTCTCTTTGTAGTTGTTGTATGCATTTCTTTGTGCTCGTTTTGTCTCACTTTGTAGTAGTAGAAGGTCTCACTTCAATCTTTAAATATTGTCCTCTGACAATTCAATCCCCTTTTCGCTTTTTGTCAAGAGAGGAAATAATCGCCGTCGTTCAGCAGGACATATTTTTTTAGGAATAAATCAATGTGATCCTAAAGAGACTGTGAGTGAGACACCCATCTTTTTATCTCCTTCCTTGCTCCTTCCATCCTCCCATGTTTGCCCTCTCCATTCACAGGCACCAGGTAGAGCACAATAGAGCACATAGATCACACTTGTGTCTCAGTCATCCAATTAGAACGGCGGCGTTCAATAAGAAGTAGCCCCGACGTCTGAGAACACG
This sequence comes from Pholis gunnellus, assembly GCF_910591455.1. Classification (NCBI taxonomy): domain Eukaryota; kingdom Metazoa; phylum Chordata; class Actinopteri; order Perciformes; family Pholidae; genus Pholis; species Pholis gunnellus. The sequence continues at coordinate 896,805 of NC_136528.1, forward strand.
CGGAGCTGCACCTCTTCTGAACCTGTCAGCTCCCTCGGTGTGGAGGCTCGACAGCCACAGAAACATGTTTGGATGGCAGTTTGCTCTGAGACCTTCTAAGGATTCAACGCCTGCAAGTGAGCTGTGAAGAGGCATAAAGGAATACACATCAGTCTGCAGCGCCAATGAATTATTCAGGAGAAGTGCACCAATTGGTGAAGTGAGCAGATCTGCTTTGTGTTCAATGAAGTTTGACCTACATGAGGTTTTTAAGAGCTAGTCTAATACATTTTGCTGGAGAGATCAAAATATACATTCCTTCGAAGTGGAAAATGTTTCCAGGCTTCTTTACAGCCGATAGCAGTCAGTGGAAATCTCTCCAAAACCAACAAACCTTTATTTTAGCAGGAGAGTCTGTGAGAACAGGACTGAACGAATGAAGCCAGCGATGCCTTTGAGCTGAGGAGCTAAATAAAGACGTCCGTGACACTTTACCCGAGGTATTCTGGAGAGATAAATGTGTGCTTTGAAAGGTAAACGTCAAGGCTGAGGACTGAGTTTGACAAACGCATCTCAGGTTCACTTTCCCACGACCAGCGAAGATCAGGAAACACTGTTGTACAAACAGCCTGGAGCTAAGCTCACGATCATGGAACTTTATATTTAGCTAAATGTGCCTTCCTAGTTGTATTCAACATGCTGCTCTTTAAGTACAGGTGCATATGGCAACCGACATAATAACACTGCGACTTCGGGAAGCTGACGTTTTCTAAACCACCTGAGTTTGGACGGATTAGCAGCTCTGAGTCGACTGTTGGTGAAGAGATTAGTGTCAGAAACATTTTCATTTAAATGCTGCTTTTAAAATCGGCCTACATGCATGTATGGTGTGCCACGGTAGATGCAAAGACAGAGTAGAATCAATATAAGTATCCCAAGAAGTAAAGTAAAAAGGTGCATGAACTAACCCTAAAACAAGGACTGTCTGTGTTTCTCAGTTCATCCGGTCTACTTCACACTACGTCTCCAGGACGTAGCTAAACTAGCTCTTACTAGCATAACACACATATATATCTATATTATATGATATCTATATTACATATATATTACATAAATTATCAGTTTAATGCCTACAACTAAATATTTTGAAAGAAATGAAGCACATATAGTATAATATCAGCAGAACATGTGGCCATAAGGTGAACAGTGTTCAATCATCATGTATTCCTGTCTCTGCTCTATGTGGACAGATGTGTGTCACATGATGTTGTTGCATTTCTGTCTTCATGCTGCGATATTTCATGTTTCACACGCAAAACCAATCATCGCAGTTCATCTCTTTGTAATTTGTCGTTTTGCATCTGTGCCGACAGGAGACGAGGAAAACGAGGATCTTAATTTGGTGAAATCAGGACGAGCGAAACGTTCCTCTAATCACACGGCTGAGTTATCACATCGCTTTGTTGGGTGTTCGGCTCTGATTGGCCGACGGAGACAATTACAAGTTCACTAGTTCACATTCTACCCAACAATCAAGTCAGCGACTCTATTTAGTTCGTCTGTCTCCTTTGAAAGAAGCCACAGACCATCAGGACCCACATGGGGAGAGCAGGATTCAGCTCCGGCCTCGTTCACAGAGAACTCGTGAGAGTTACGACGACATTTTCATGATTTACGAGCAAAACAGCAGCAGATTATGTTCCTCGTTCCCTTTTTATTGCTGAATCCGTCTGTTTGAAAGCCCCATTACTGACAGATGAGAGAAAGTATCCGGTAGAGGTGATTGAACCGTCTGAGGACTCAAATCTGTTCCGAGGGAAGCAATAATAATAATAATAATGTGGCACAAAGGATATCCCAAAGTCAGACAGACTGCATCCAAACTGCTGCTGATGAGACTCTGCTGCTGGTCGGTCACGTCGGGTATAAACTCGTCTTCGTGCATTCAGGTAGTAAATATAAATGACGTTCTGTCATCTTCATGCTGAGCTGAGACGTAAGAGTCTGTGTATGGATCAGAGGAACACGTCAGTAATGCAGTTTGAATGCAAACAGACATAATGAGGAGCTGTGACCTTCCTCACATTAACACATGATCGTTTGATCTTTGAATGTCGTCTTTAACAGCAGTTATTTTACTGATTATAACCATCAACTAAATACAAGAAGTGGACGTAGTCATGGTGACGTCTCTCATTGGCCTGTGCACTGATGTTTTGAAGCCTCGAGTCTGTCGATTTGGTCGTCGCCATCTTGGTTTTTTGCAACCAGTGAACAGGAAGTGACCATATCTGGACTGAGGAGGAGTGACGTAGAGACGCCGTATACGTCTCTGGTAGAGACCTGTCAATCACTGTGTAGCCCCGCCCCTAAAGCATCCCCTGCTTTATGGTCTGTGTGACTCTAAATGGACCATCATTTACTAAATGAACATCATGCTGTATTGAAGAAGACTTGAAACTAGAGATTGAGACCATAAACTCATGTTTACAATGTTTACTGAGGTAATAAATCAAGAGAGAAGTAGAGTCATTTTCTCATAGACTTCTATACAACCAGAGGAGTCGCCCCCTGGTGGACACTAGAGAGAATGCAGCTGGAGGTTGTCTCCTGGTTATAACTTTCAACCTGTAAACTAACACATCCTCATTAAAACCCTGAACTTCCTGAGCAAAAATCAAAAAGTTTAACAAATGACTCAAACCTGAGCTCCTAAATCAAAATCAAACTGACAGAGTTCCAAAAACTAAATTCAAAACACAACAATATCCACACGTGTCCCACAGACGTCCTCTGGACGTCCTGAAGCTCTCATAACAGACTCGACGCTGTTGTTTTGTTGGAAGCAGAAGACATTTAGAGGACTGATGTCCTCCGTTGGTCTAATCCAGAGGCCCCGATTCCTTGGAATGGACCAATCGTAGGGCAGCATGTCGGGGGGGGAGAGAGATATCAACACATCAAACACAGAATGAACACGTGGCTCCAGATCTGCTCCGCTCCAGCAGACCATCAGGACACCAGGACCCTCCAAAGTCCCACTTCTGACTCTGAATCCTCATTTCAGATTCTGTATCGCTTCACGTCTCAAAGCCCCCAAAACCATCTTAAACCTCAATCACATTCATCTCCAATCATAACTGCTGCTGAATGTGATGAGTTATCATATCATAAGACTCAGGATTAGTGAAAGATGGGGGAGGGGGGGGGGGGGGGGGGGTGGGGGGGGGGCACTTTGCATCCCAAAATGCAAGAGGACGTTTTTTAACGAAAATTTCCCCGGCTCAGCAAAACCCACCGGAGCAACTATGTGTGTGTGTGTGTGTGTGTGTGTGTGTGTGTGTGTGTGTGTGTGTGTGTGTTTGCATGCTCTCCATGTATATCTCCCTACAGAGGCCTCTGCTTCGCACACGGCCGTAACAGATGAAGATGGATTAGCGTCTCCGTCTTGACTGTCTTAGGGAAGCAGAAAACAGGACGGAGGGAACGCATTACTCCACGCCGCCGATGTCCCCAGATGAGAAGCTTCAGCAATTTCCGTTTGGCTGGTTATCAGAAAGCGAGACGCAGCAGTTTGCTCTTCTGTGCTGTCGCCTCTCCTCCTCTTCCTCCTCTGGTTTCGGGGGAGAGGAGGCTGCTGACTCAGCCGACGAGCTTCTTTTGTTCGGTGACATTTTGTGTCTCAATGTGTTGTTAGTGAGGATGTCTGTATCCTCCTCTCAGCTCATTGGAGGAGAACTATTAGAGGACGATGGAGAACCGTCCCGTGGAGACCAGCAGGACCTCGAAGGAAAGGAGGAAACACCAGGAACGATGATTCAATTTAACATGTGGTGGAAAAGTAAGAAATCAACGTTATGTTCCCCATAAAGCGGAACATCGCCGCCTGTAATGTGTATACATGATTGTAACAGCTTCTGCATTAACAGCAGCCCCACGCTGCTACAGGAACAAGCTGCTGTTTAATAGAAGTACACAAAGTACACAAAGTACACAAAGTACATGCTGCAGCTTTTGAGTGGAACCAAGTGATGTGAAAAGACGAGATAACGTTTGATTCATTCTGCAAACACCGAGCAGAAGGTCTGAGGAGCTACAGCTCACATCATGTTCTTAGGAGAGTCATCTTTAATGTCTGCGACCTTCACCTGACCTTCACCTGACCTTCACCTGTAACCGTGTTCATCAAATAACAGCTGATCAGAACCGCTGACGTCAGGACTGACAGCCCGAACAATCACAGCGAGGACGTGTTGAGTCAGCAGACGAACGAAAAATAAACTACCAGCCGGAGCAACGGCGGCCTCGTGAAGACATGACCCGACCAGTGTGTGTGTGTGCGTGTGTGTGTGTGTGTGTGTGTGTGTGTGTGTGTGTGTGTGTGTGTGTGTGTGTGTGTGTGTGTGTGTGTGTGTGTGTGTGTGCTCTGTCAGTCTGTCAGGTCTATTAACCTGACGGAGCAACAGCCGTCCACCACCAAAAGGTCAAGGAAAGGTCACATTTATACAACGACTCATCTGACTGACAGGACCCCCCCCCCCAACAAACACCGAACCGAGGAACCGAAGCTATGACCAAGTATTTACCCTCTTCGTCTGTCAATATGAATAATATATATATATATATATATATATATATATATATAACATAATCTTTATCTGTACAGCATATTTCAGACAGACTGTAGTGCTGAACATTTAAACATGAAATAAAAACAGAAAACCTTAAAAGATAAAATGAATAGAAGTGTTTGGAAGAAAGCAGTTTAAACTTACATTGTAAGTGTGAAAGTTGTATTTGTCTTTATAATATCATTGTGTAGCTGTTAGCACCGTCCGCTCACAGCAGGAGGGGTCCGGGTTCCATCCGGTCCGGGTTCTGTGAGGAGTTTGCACGTTGGCAGCGTGGGTTCCCTCCGGGTTCCCTCCGGGTTCCCTCCGGGTTCTCCGGCGTCCTCCCACAGTCCAAAGACAAGCAGCGTAGCTTCATCGGAGGCTCGTAGGCGTGAGTGTGAGCGTGAACGTGTGTCTGTCTCCACATGGTCTCTGCTGGACCTGGTGAACCCGCCTTCGCCCGACGTCAGCTGGGATCGGCTCCGGCGCCCCGAGACCCTGAGCAGGATCAGCGGTTTGGAGAACGGAACATCATCGTAATCGTAATTCGTAGGTGTAGCTACAGACAGCGTGATGACACGTTACTGTGACGCTCTGATGCTCTGAAGTGTTTGATGACACATTGAGTCTGAACGCTGATGTGGACTGAAGTGGTTTTGAGCCACAGCAGCGTGTTGTTGTTGTTCTGGGGGTTGAATTGGCTCGATGCAAACTCAGGTTTCTATTAGAGGGTGATGTTATATTGACTTTAGGGATGTAAACACACACTTGTATTGCTCACATAATCATTTCATAATTACACAATATTCCCTCGTTTCAGCCTTTGTTTTCATCACTTATTTTTCATTTATTTTTTTCGGTTCCAACTCCCATAAAAGTTTCATCAAATCATGATAAATCTGCCGTCTGATCGATGGTTTCATGGTTTCTGTGTCTCTGAGGGAAAATCACGACTCGTCCTGTGAAACCTCAAAGAGCTGCAGGTTCCACTGCAGAGAGAACCGGTTTGTTGTTTGTGAGATTTTAGGGGATTTAAGCGACTCGAGTGATCTTTAGGCTTTAATCTGCACTGACGGGACTCACGTTGTTAAAGAATTGGGAACCAATAATAAACTGCTGTGAGTGAATTTGTGAATGCATGATAATTATGGCGTCATGTATAAAGATGTTTGCACATTAAGGGTTTAAAACTGTGTTGTTCACCTGTCGTAGTTTCATCATCAGAGTCGTGTTTACACCAAACACTACCATGAGCCACACATGATGTTTTGTAATCAGGCAGCAACCTCCGCGTGAAGCCGACGCTTCATGTGTTAAAGCTGCATTCTCTCTAGTGTCCACCAGGGGGCGACGTAGCTGGCTAGCCTGATCATTTCACTGTGCTTTAGTGGTAACTGGCAAATGGACTTGTATTTGTATTCCACTCAAAGCGCTTTAACACGACATGTCATTCACCCATTCACTCATATTCATACACTGATGGCTACGCGGCTTCTCATGACAACAATCGCCATTTTCTTTTGAACTCGTCAAATGACCTCGGAAAACAGTTCAATGTCCGTTCTACTTCTATTCTATTCCCGTGGTTGTGGTTGTTTCACGCAGACGGGAAACACACAGCGACCTCTGGCGAGCCACAGCTTCACCCGAGAATACCAACACATGTGAGATATAAAGGAGGGACGGTAAAACGCTGCAGACGAAACGTGGGACACGTCTAGTGTCACATGACATCAGATTGAAGTATAAACCCAGAGGCAGCCTCCAGCTAATGGGGAAGTCTTTTAAAACCTGCATTCTCTCTAGTGTCCACCAGGGGGCGACTCCTCTGGTTGTATAGAAGTCTATGAGAAAATGACTCTACTTCTCTCTTGATTTATTACCTCAGTAAACATTGTAAACATGAGTTTATGGTCTCAATCTCTAGTTTCAAGTCTTCTTCAATACAGCATGATGTTCATTTAGTAAATGATGGTCCATTTAGAGTCAAACAGACCATAAAGCAGGGGATGCTTTAGGGGCGGGGCTACACGGTGATTGACAGGTCTCTACCAGAGACGTATACGGCGTCTCTACGTCTCTCCTCCTCAGTCCAGATATGCTCACTTCCTGTTCATAATAATAATAATAATAAAAGAATTTAAAAAAGCATGGCGATGGCGAAATCGCTGAACTCGAGGCTTTAAAACATTAGTCCACAAACCAACGAGTGACGTAACAATGACTACGTCCACCTCTCACATATAGACGATGTTTGTAATGCTTCATCTGTCTTCATCGTTGTTTCAGCGGACTCTGGATTAAATGGACTCTTGTCAGAAGAGTCGTGTTGGTGCCGTTTTTACGCAGACAATATTCTAAACCAAGAGAAGAACTGCAAGTCTGGAAAAATCCATTTCTCTTGTGTGTGCGGTTTGATGAAAGCTTTGTGAAGGTTGCAGTCAACAGCGACGTCCTGTTGTCGCGTCGCTCCCCTGATGGCCGCCCTGCTGTTGGGTCTGAAAGGAGCAGAGTCAAGGTGAGCGGCGGAGGCTTCACCTCCCTGGATTGTTATTAATGTACTCGCTCCGCTGCTGGGATGATGAACAACACCTGACCCGGCTCTGAACCTTCGGGGACACGGAGAGAGAGGAAGAGTTCAGCAGCAGAGCTCGTACAATAGACGACACCGAGGACGGAGCTGCTCAGTAGAATTCTAATACAGGAGGACAAAGAGAGGCAAACGCTGCAGGACAGAGATGTTATTTAACCATCACAGCTCTGCTAATTCATTCATTCAACAATACCTGCAGCAGAGAACACAGGATGTTCATTCTCCATCGGGACAGTTTAAAACATATAAATTCATGAGTAAATCAGTTATTAAAAGCAAAGTAAAAGTGTGAAAATAGTGCCATTGCCAATGCAATTTAAAATGGCAGCTAAACTCTGTCCTGCTACCCACCAACCCGGCCTTTCTTGGGGGTAAAATGTCCCTTTAACTTAATGAAATCCTGGTCCTTGTGGTTGAAAGGCAATGAGTTCTTGCGGTAGGAAGGGGCTTTGTAAACTTCAGACTAGGTTGGGCCACTTTCTATTTATTTGGGTGGATGTAGCTCAGACTGAGGCTTCTATTGGTCCGTCTCTGGAGATCTGAACTCGCTCAGCAGCTGGATTCTCGCGATGTCACGAAATCAGACGAGAATCTCAGGATCACATATCACGTGAAGAACCCATCTCGTCAGGCTTCGTTCTCATCAACAATGGCTCCCAAAGAGGTTAGAAACAGAATCAGCTCCATCACAGCTGGAGAGGAAGAACAACACTGATGGCTTCAGTTTCTAGACAGGTTCCAGATGGTTCTGTGTCACAAACCATCTGGAAGGTCACAGGTTACTGGAGACCTGGAGAGTTTCTCACATTATATTATTCTAGCTGTGAGACACTCTGCTGTGTTGTGACACCTCACTCAGATTAGGTCAATTCAGCAACCGTGCTGAGATTTTTAACTGTACTTCATTCTGTTGTTTTTTCCAGTATGAACATATAAGAAGCACAACAGAGAATGAGGAGACTGAACACAGCTGGGTCGTTGAGTTAGACTGTCAGAGAGGTTCAAATGAGCCCTGAAAGCACATTTAACCACATCAGACTCATTAGAAGATGAAAGTCTGCAACGACACAATAATGTGGGCGTTTACTGGAACAGAGTGAATCCTAACTGATTGAGGGTGAGACGACATGAGGAATGAGAATGAATACGAAATATAACAAAGAAATATTAAAGAGAGAGAGAGAGAGAGAGAGAAACGGGGTTGGGGGGGATGTGAACTGCTTCGTTGTGCTTGAATACTTTGTTCAGAGGAGATGAGCTCGTGTTCAGATCGTGGTCCATGTTCCCAAACTAACTTTATAAAACTCAATGAGCAGCAGGACGAGCAGTTCAAAAAAACATTTATTGGTTAACTTTTTATATTCGTTGTAACTTTCCCTCATTCGTCCGCTGAGGAGAAGAACAGAAACCTGCACATTCGGTCTTTCATGGTATCGTAACATATCTGCAGGTTGTAGTTTTGCTCGTGTTTTTGTTTCATTTTGAAATGTGTGAACTGGTTTTCTCAGCAGCAGATGCAGAAGGTCATTAAAGTGTCCGATCGGATGATTTATGAAGCACGATGGGCCATAAGTCGACTGGGCAAAGGCCAAAGAAACATGAATCACTGATTGGCTGTTAAATAATTCAGGAGTGGGTGATCTGGTTGTGCTGCAAAATATTAACTTTCAAAGAAACATTAATACCAATACAACATATTTATGAGCACAACAGATATGTAATGCACGGAGCATTCACATAGAAAAAAGAAGAGCAGCATAAATACTTCTATGTATTGTATCACAGTCATTTTAAACAGTAAATATGAATATTTAAATTGGTAGTTCATTTTTTTAAGTATTAAACTGCCTTAAAAACCAGTGTTAAACTGCTTTAAACCAGTGTGAGACTGCTTTAAACCAGTATTAAACTGCCTTAAACCAGTATTAAACTGCTTTAAACCAGTGTTAAACTGCTTTAAACCAGTATTAAACTGCCTTAAACCAGTATTAAACTGCTTTAAACCAGTATACTGCTTTAAACCAGTATTAAACTGCCTTAAACCAGTATTAAACTGCTTTAAACCAGTATTAAACTGCCTTAAACCAGTATTAAACTGCTTTAAACCAGTATTAAACTGCCTTAAACCAGTATTAAACTGCCTTAAACCAGTATTAAACTGCTTTAAACCAGTATTAAACTGCCTTAAACCAGTATTAAACTGCTTTAAACCAGTATTAAACTGCTTTAAACCAGTATTAAACTGCCTTAAACCAGTATTAAACTGCTTTAAACCAGTATTAAACTGCCTTAAACCAGTATTAAACTGCTTTAAACCAGTGTGAGACTGCCTTGTCTCACAACCGCCAGCTGAATTTAATCCGGCTATGACCACAGAGTCTGTGTGAAGAGTCGCTGAACTAGAGACGTGTCCACATAGAAACGTCTTCAGTGTGTCGTCCTCCAGGCTTCGTGCTCTCCTGATCGTCCATCTCTCTGCATCCAAACAGCCTCAAGCCTCAACAAACTGCTGCACAAGTGCAAAAGCAGATGGAGAGAGCGGAGGCGTCTGAAGTGGACGGGTCAGAAGAAGGTCAGACGAAGGTCAGAAGAAGGTCAGAAGAAGGTCAGAAGAAGGTCAGACGAAGGTCAGACGGGATCCACGAGCTCCTGAGACCCCGCAGACGTCTCTGAATCACCGTGTAGACTCAGAGTTAAACTCCACCGAAGATAATGTTGCATTCTCTGCATCATGATCTTGGTTTTTGTTATATTTTGTAGGTTTGTTTTACTTCCTGTCTTTGTTGTCTGTGATATAATCTCTGCTTTCGTGTGTTTTCATGTTCCGTCTTTAACCCTTAATGTTTCTGAGTAGATGTAATAAACCAGGCTGAACTCACATGTTTCGTCCTCTTTGTTCACCTTTTGTTTGAAGGTCTCCGTGCTTCCTCTGGTAACCACGAGTTTAACGTCACATTGCTATGAATTGTGGGTAATTCCCTTGGGCAAAGTCTGCAGTAATGCAGACTTATGTAAAGGGTTCATAAAGGATTTAAAATGTCTGAGAGACTCAAACACTGGATGATGTGACAGAACTAAACCCTCACGGACTCTACGGGCATCGAAATCTGTGAGTCGGAGAGTCTAGATTAAGGTTAGGCCTCAGTTTAGTCAGCTGGCTCCTCCCACCTGTGTCTTGTTAGTTTATTTATTGTGTATGTATCCCTGTCTTCTGTCTTCTGTCTTCTGTCTTCTGTCTTCTGTCTTCTGTCTTCTGTCTTCTGTCTTCTGTCTTTTCCTTTGTACCTCGGTCCTGTGTAGTTTGTCCCTTTTGGACGAAGCTGCTATTGTCCGTTTAGTATTTTGATGTTGTCTTTTGTTAAATCTCGGTTAATCATCCCTCTGTGTTCGTTCCTCTGTGTCCGTCCTCATGTGGCTTCATCCTCTTTTTCTTTATCTGTTCTCCAGACCAGGACACTCTGTTTACACCTTTATTTTGGTTTCAGTTTCAATTTGGTTCAAACCGCTCTGACCGGTCAGTGATCACCTGAGGTTGGCGTTTAACGCCTCGGCTCCGGACTATTCTCGGTGTGAAGGTAACTAGCTGACACAGAGCAGTGCTCAGAGATACAGCTTCAGGTCACAGAGGTCACAGCGCTCAGGTGATTCATGCTCCTCACTGAGCTCCTCCCCCCTCTTTGCCTCCGTCGCTTGGTGAGGAATGACATTTTGCACACCGCCAGGATCAGGTTCTGGGGCCGTTATCACCACGTGTGGGACGACTGCATCAAAATGTCTTCCATACATCACCCCGGAGCTGGGAGCAGCGAGGGGTGAAAGGGCAAGGAAGCATCAGAAGGACGGAGGCAGCGAGAGAAGGCCGAGCGGCTGCTGGAGCTGGAACAGAAATCACAAATCACGTTGTGTTTTACAATCCGTACAGCAGGTTACCTCTGGCCTCACGCAGCGTTCACACCGAGAGCAACGCGAATAGCCAAGGCAAGTTTATATGTGTCGCACATTTCAACAACAAGGCGATTCAAAGTGCTTCACATAAAACCATTCAAAGCATCAAAACATGAGGCAATGAAATGATCCGAGTGAATTTGAGTTCGCTCTCGTAAACAGTTACAGTTTTGATGTCTCGGGCTTTTATTGTGAAAGGTAAGAACAGAAGGAGTGGATCTGGTCTGTGCTGCCTTTGTCGAGGTTGAAAGGAGTAATAAAGTTTGTCATCTTGGTTCAGACTACGGAGCCTCTGGGTTTTTGTACGTTTTTAACTTTCTCCGTTCCCTCAACGTGATTGGCTGACGCCTTTATTTGCAAGAAATCACATAAATTTCATCACAGAGGATTCTATAGATGATAGGATATTAGGATGAGGCACGGTGATGAAGACGAGCCACAGAGAGACCAATAACTTATGTTATTCAGCTTTACACCATCGCTACTAATATATATATATATATACCAGTTGTGGGCCGTGCATGTCATACCTGGGCCTTCACTGCTGTCCTGCAGCTGGAACACAGCTACGTTATCATTTGTTTTGTGTAAAAATGAAGCTCAACACCTTTAAACACACCAACTGCAGAGTGCAGATACATGAATACGCCGAGAGAGCGTCTCCTCTCTGCTCTGACTGCAGCGCGAGGCTGCTGTGAGACTGACCGCCTGTGAGAGCTTTGAGCGGCTCACGGCAGCTCACGGCAGCTCCCGCTGCTCGTTCACACGGAGCAGAACGTACGAGCTTTAACGTCACAACACCACAAACGTCTCCAACAACACCACAAACGTCTCCAACAACACCACAACAAGTCTCCAACAACACCACAACAGTCTCCAACAACACCACAACAGTCTCCAACAACACCACAACAGTCTCCAACAACACCACAACAGTCTCCAACAACACCACAACAGTCTCCAACAACACCACAACAAGTCTCCAACAACACCACAACAGTCTCCAACAACACCACAACAGTCTCCAACAACACCACAACAGTCTCCAACAACACCACAAACGTCTCCAACAACACCACAAACGTCTCCAACAACACCACAAACGTCTCCAACAACACCACAACAGTCTCCAACAACACCACAAACGTCTCCAACAACACCACAACAGTCTCCAATAACACCACAACAGTCTCCAACAACACCACAACAGTCTCCAACAACACCACAACAGTCTCCAACAACACCACAACAGTCTCCAACAACACCACAACAAGTCTCCAACAACACCACAACAGTCTCCAACAACACCACAACAGTCTCCAACAACACCACAACAAGTCTCCAACAACACCACAACAGTCTCCAACAACACCACAACAGTCTCCAACAACACCACAACAGTCTCCAACAACACCACAAACGTCTCCAACAACACCACAACAGTCTCCAACAACACCACAACAGTCTCCAACAACACCACAACAGTCTCCAACAACACCACAACAAGTCTCCAACAACACCACAACAGTCTCCAACAACACCACAACAGTCTCCAACAACACCACAACAAGTCTCCAACAACACCACAACAGTCTCCAACAACACCACAACAGTCTCCAACAACACCACAACAGTCTCCAACAACACCACAACAAGTCTCTAGATGTGTCTCTAGAAGCTTTTGACAAAAAGTCGCCATGAGGGTTTTGGAAAGTCGCCAGATTTAGCGAGAGAGTCGCCATGTTGGCAACACTGGCACCGGCTTAATATGTCCCCAGAGCAACACTGGACGTAACAATGGTTCCTATCACATATTAAACCAAACAAAAATCCATCTTCATACAAACAAGTTGTACAAATAATAATATATAAACAAGCATTCAAAGTCCTCACAAAGTATCAGAAGAAGTTTATCCATCAAGTCCAACAAAAGAAAAGTATTTCTCTGTCAAAGGATGAAGACCATGATCCTCCAGAGCTGTGATATGAATGTTGTTGCTTTTGCTGTTTCTTCTGTATTTCATCTCTTTGAGGCTCAGTGAAGAACAGACGAAATGAGTCCATACAGTGAAGTCCATGTTCTCTTCTGCCTCTTTACATCGTTTCCTGGAGACCTGTAAGATCTGTAAGAGTCATTGCGCTTCAATCGTCGGCTCTGTCTTTTAAATGTTTGCCTCTGTGATACAGTAACATAATGATCCATGCTTGGGTCCTTCAGAGCCTCAGGACAGATCTGGCCCTTTTGTTCAGACTCGTCTGCACAGTGGATGCTGCGTCACGGTGAAGTTTGACCTCCAGACGTTGACATTAAGCAGCGTCCCGTCACACCAGTGAACAGGGCCGAGTCACCGGCTCTCAGCGACCGACAGGGCCGGAGAAAAGGCTTTCTGTCTAACGGCAGTGAAGTATCACTGATGGAGGACGGACAGGAGGAAGTCTGCTGGTTGACTTTGTCAGCTCCACACCAGCAGTGTGCGATGTTGTGTAGCAGTAATAACCAAAAGTACTGTGAGCTGTTCTTTGGCTTCTGTCCCAGCGGCTCAGACACAAATACGGGAGACGACCTCCACCTCTGAACGGGCGGAGCGTCATTTAAAGCACCAGCATGTGGCCCATGTTCTGAGTCTATAAATGAATTAAAGCACTCTGTTCTTAAAGGTGCTGTATAAATAAAGTCACAGATGTGTGTGAGCTATACTCTGTGTGTGTCCTGACTCTGTGACGTCTGGAGGAACTACTTTGTATTCAGGCCACAGACTGTGTGACGGGTCCTTCAGGATTCTGTGTCTTCTTTATCTGATCTCTTTTATTTTTATGGTTGCTTTTCAGCATGTTATTGATTCTGGACTTTAGCTGGACGGTGAGGATGCCACACCGTATCTAATGATGTGTGTAGTATCAATATACATCATGCATCTCATGCACACATACACACACATTAAAAAAATAAGGTTATGAAGGATGTACAAGTACACTGCAGCTTTATTTTGTCAAGTAAACTGCTCCTCAAGTGTACAAGTCTCTGTCTCTTATCACCTGCTTCTACACGGGACATTACAGGAAGTTAACGTTAACAGTGTGAGAGAAGCTTTAACAGACCTACATGTTTCACATCATGAGGTCGTATGTTTGCAGGACTCTTGACACCAGAGTCGGGGTTCGAGTTGGAAACAGGCAGAAACAAAGAGCGTGTTAAAGCTGCATTCTCTCTAGTGTCCACCAGGGGGCGACTCCTCTGGTTGTATAGAAGTCTATGAGAAAATGACTCTACTTCTCTCTTGATTTATTACCTCAGTAAACATTGTAAACATGAGTTTATGGTCTCAATCTCTAGTTTCAAGTCTTCTTCAATACAGCATGATGTTCATTTAGTAAATGATGGTCCATTTAGAGTCAAACAGACCATAAAGCAGGGGATGCTTTAGGGGCGGGGCTACACCTTAGTGGGACTAATAAAGGATTTTCTTATCTTATCAACACGGGTCAGTCTCTGCACTTCACATGAATACAGTCTTCTCAAAATAAACCTCTTCACAGGAAACATATTAGCGTTTAGGAAAAGATGTTGGTTTGGGTTCAAATAACCATAGAAGTGAAATTACTAAAGTACACACATTACATGACAAATACGTCAGCGTTGACTTCTCGTGTCACACGGGGAACGAACCTCCGTCTGCTGGTTCGTCACGACAGATCAGTGGACATTATGAGAACATGTGAGTGTCTAAACATCTTCCATGAACGCTCGTCCACACGTCCTCACACGCTGTAATAACACGCAGGAGAGCTTGAAGCTCAACGAACTGGACGATGCAAATACAAAGAACATGTGACAAGAGAAGCGTCGTCAAACTGTTCCTGTTGATATGAAGAAAGGAAACGTCACGGTAACCCTCCGTCACGTCCAATGAGGCCCTCCATTCATCACACACACACACACACACACACACACACACACGTCACCTCTGTGTGTGTGTGTGTGTGTGTGTGTGTGTGTGTGTGTGTGTGTGTGTGTGTGTGTGTGTGTGTGTGCCTATAAGCCGGTCTAGTGAGACAACGACCTTCACGGGTCCTTGGTCTTCTCTATGTGAGGACGTTCCCATGGCAACCTTTCAGTCAGCACCTCATGGTCAATAAGTCGCCCCCCCCCCCCCCGCTGTGAATACAGGCTCTTCATCCACGTCGTCCTCGCTGCACGACGGATCACAAAACAGCTCAGCTGCACCTTCATCATCATCACCTTCATCATCATCACCTTCATCGGCCTGCAGCGGTGGAGCGCGTGCAGGCTCAGACGGCGGCGAGGTGCTCGGGAGGAATCTGAATAATAATGAGTCCGGTTCACGTGGAACCGGGGCCGACACACTCCATCACGGCTGCTGCCGCTAACAGCCAGCAGACACCGGAGGTGCGTTCTGTGCGGCGGCGCTGATTTCCCTCGAGGCACCTGAAATAATTCAGCTAATCCCGCCGCCTCCTCCATCACGTCTGCGTGTGTTTGTGTCAGAGCCCCGAGGCTGAAGGCCTCCACGTTCAGCTCCTGTACAGCCTGGTGTGGTGGAGCGAGTCGCCGTGACCTCAGACACGGAGCTGAAGTGTTGACGCTGACTGAGCGCGCTCAGAGAGCTCCTCCCCTTTCTCTCCTCTCGCATCTTTAAATCCATGGTGTGGAAGATTGAGGTGAAGAGCTTTAGTTTAGTGAGTATTGATGAGGATCTCTGAGAACCATCTGGCTCTGGAGGAGCCGACACGCTTCGCTGTGTTTCGATGCAAACTGCTGCTTTTTCTATTTTACTGCCTTCTGAGCTTTTCTGTGAATAAAATATGTTTGTAATCGCTGTTCAGCTTCATCATTTTCTCTGCAGCCCGGTGGGGAAATTACCAGCCGGTGACAAAAGCTACAAAGAGACTTTAACCATTTTTCTTGTGTGTGTGTGTGTGTGTGTGTGTGTGTGTGTGTGTGTGTGTGATGAGGGTCTTAAATCTGACGATAAACAAGCAGAGTCCTGCATGTGTTTTACTAAAACCTGGAGCTCTGCTCTTCATGCCAGCAGATGCATTTATTCACCCGGAGCTGTGATCCATCCTCCTCGTTCGCTCGCCCGCTGACGTCCTCGGGTTTTGTTATAAAGCTGCTCTGTGATAAATAGTTGCAGGTTTCAGAGTTTAAATCAACGCCCACCGAAAAAGCAGAAGTTTTCCTTCGGAGGACTAAATCAGTGAGGCTTCAAACCTAAAGTTTGGTTCAGAGAAATAAAATAGTTTGTTTGAGTATTCTTTGTGTTTTTAAAGCTCTTCAGTGACGCTGATGCAGAAACAGCATGTAGAGAAAGAAAAGAGACAGAAAGGTTCTTCTGAACCCGTCGGCTGCCTCAGTGGAGACGAGATGAAGAAACACACAAAACACTCTTTCTCACAGAATGACAGATGTGGTTTTGAGAAGAATGAAAAACTTTCACGCCTCCACACAGCTGGCCGACGGTGGGCGCTCGGTTTTTGGAAGAACTATGAAAATTGGACTCATTGGCTGAAAGCCGCTTCAGCTGTAATGTGATCTTTGTTTTCAGAGGTCAGCTGTAAAAACATGAACACAAGGATGCACATGAGACTTATTTACAGTTATTTCATGTGACAAAAACAAACAGCCATATTATAGAGTGAACACGGAACAAGAAGC
>NC_136528.1:918611-976111 GCF_910591455.1 Pholis gunnellus
ATCACTGGGATGGAAAAAAAGCCTCCAAGGTGAGAGGAGAGAGGAGAGAGGAGAGAGGAGACACACCTGGCTGGGTTCTGGTGTCGTACGTTGGCCGACTGACGGCCTTCCAGTTCTTGCAGGTCTGGACTCTGGTGGTCCAGTTCTGCTGCTGAGAACCTGGTATTAGTTCTTCATGGAGCAGGAAGCTGCAGCAGAGTCCACATGGTGAAGATGAACCAGTGGGTCTGGATGAAGCTTCACTTTGTACCGACGGAGAAATCAATTAGTTTTAATCCGGAGGACAAATGCAGTTCATCATATTTCCACCTGACAGAGCTCTCAGACGGCTTTCACGTCTATTTAAAGTCTATTTCAGCACAACAATGAACGGAGGAGACGAGGGCGGCGGGAACACGACATGCCGTTCTTCACCCACGCTGCCATTCAGGTCCTCTCAGTGAGAGTCTGTGTGGTGAACAATGGGATCTATTGTTCATGACGGGAGACCGAGGAACTGATGATTCCATCACAGAGCAGGAGCTCTCTGACTGAAGTCCTGAAGTCCCTGATTAAGAACTGCCTCCAACACCACAGAAGAAGAAGTGAACGGGGGGGTTAACTGATGAACTGTGTCGTTCATTGTCGGAGCCACAATGAACAATGAAGATGTGCCTCCGACACAAATGGAATCAATTTTCCAGCCGACAATGATTGTCTCTTCTTTATTATTACACTTTCTGTATTATTTTATATTCCCCCGTCCTGCCTCGGTGTGACTCAATTTATTATTCCAGATGGGCTGAGAAACACACACACACACACACACACGCACACACACACACAGACTCCTTCATGCTGAAGTTGCGTCTGATTGTTTTGGTTTCACCGCGTGCCGACCATCAGATCATCAGATCATCAGATTCAAACACGTTTTCTTCGTGTGATTAATTTGCACGTCGATGTATTTTTTCTAACTGTTGTTTTTGTCACGAGTGCTTCATTTGTTCCCGGTTGGAGTATTTTTGGGGAGTCACGCTGTGAGGAAACACATCAATGTGTGTTATTCATTCAACCCTCGTGGTTCAAAGAAATCTACCAGAAATGAGGTCTTAACACGTATTTTAATGTGTGTCTATGAAGAACGTGATCATCTGATCTCATTGTGAGTGTAAGATGGAAACGAGACACTCAAACATTCACGAGTCCGTCTCTGAAATACACCCTGACTGTCTCCCGTTGGTTCCTACAGGATCTATACTTTCATCTTTGAAGTCCCATAACCTCCAGAGTGGAGTTTTTACCAAACAAACAGGAGGAAACGGGGACTTTGTTGGGGACTACTTCCTCGTGTGGTGCACTAGTGAGTACTCGAGTCAGAGTTAAGTGTGCCGACGGCTCATTGATGTGTTTTGGTGGCGCTGTATCAGATATCACGCGTTGACACACACATCACTGTCAGTCACACGTGTCTTTGTGCTCTAATCTATGTCTTCACGCTGTGGAGGCGTTTTGTTGTCGTCTTTGTTGTGGAACGACGACCACGCGGGTAAAAACAAAGACGCCACATCGCGCCCCTCCTCTCATCCTCAGATAACAGGATTGTCTGTCGTTACGCTGTGGAGGGGTTCCGTAGTCTACCAGGCATGGCTCGAGTACAGGACCGCAAATCCTCTTAAATCCTCCAATCCACTCACGAGGTGTCCTCTCTGCCTCCTCTCCTCTTGGACAAAATACCTGAAACAGTGCTCAGGGATACAGTGGAGACGCTAGCTTGGTTGCTAAACTGTATTTCAAATATACCGTTTTAAGATATTTAAGATCCCGCTCACTGAAACATGAAGTCTGTGACGTCCTTTCCCTCGCTGCCCGCTCAGAGATCTGTCTGGATGAACCGGAGAGTCGATTCAACAGCATTCGGCTTTGAACGGGTCACAGAAACAGACATGCAGACGTTTGACTGCTTCATTTTTAAGGATATTGCATTTGTGGAACTCCTTCGTCTTCCATTTAGACTCCAGGAAATGCATCACGGGTTTTGATCAATTCCTACAAACGACGTGTGAAATGAATTCATTGCAGGTCGATACTTCTGCAGCTGCTGAGACTGTTTAGAAATCCCTGTTATTCATGTGATTTGCAAGTAAAATGGTTGCACTTGGAAAATGGACAAAAACATCACGTAGATAATCAGGTTGCTGTATGAATCTGATCTGTACTTTAACGTTTAACAGCGTATCGGTGCCAGTAAAGCTTCTTCAGTTGCAGGTAAAGTTGAAAAAATATAAGATGCAGTTTAGTTTAGGACATTTTGAGGCACCGTATCATCCCCCCCCCCCCCCCCCATGCACACATTGATCATCCATGTTCTGGGTCCAGTTAGACGCACCTGAACACCTCCACAGGGTAACGGGTTGAGTTCTTCAAAGGAAACTGGTTTTGTCAGCTTGTGTCCACAATCCGTTCATTCTGCCGTTAGTCAAAGCTCATGAGAGACACCTTCATCCACCAGTTCAACATCTGAACCTGACAGATTTGAGTTGTTAAGTATGCTTTGAGTTAAAACAGATGGCGAACTCCAGTTCTAAAAAGTTCTTCAACCTGCATTCTCTCTAGTGTCCACCAGGGGGCGACTCCTCTGGTTGTATAGAAGTCTATGAGAAAATGACTCTACTTCTCTCTTGATTTATTACCTCAGTAAACATTGTAAACATGAGTTTATGGTCTCAATCTCTAGTTTCAAGTCTTCTTCAATACAGCATGATGTTCATTTAGTACATGATGGTCCATTTAGAGTCACACAGACCATAAAGCAGGGGATGCTTTAGGGGCGGGGCTACACGGTGATTGACAGGTCGACACCACGACGTTGTCCGGTCCGGTCTGGGAGTTGTCCACGTTTTCGTCTTAAAGCTTGAACCCTTTCCACAGTGAGTTAATTGTAACATGTTGGTCTGCTAACAAATGTCTTATTCAGCGTTTGGTCGTGCTTAGCTCCGCCCCCTCTCCTGCTAAAAAGATGGTGCACGTTAAAAATGCAGAACTTGAGGCTTCTAAACGTAGTCCACGAACCAAACGGTCACGTCACGCTGACCACACCCACGTCTTGTGAGTAAAATACTAATGCTAGCATGCTAACGTGCTAGTATGAGCATATTGAGCCTAAATCACAGCTCAGCTCGAAGGTGAAGACTGAAACACGACACAGTCACAGTTATTACCTCTCTGAAAAAGCAAAGTTGTCTCTGTTTTTCACCCATCCAGCAGTTTAGTTTGTGGTGTATAACGAGCACGACGGCCTCACAGGGCAGCTACGGCTGTGGACAGTTAGTCACCATAATTGCTTTTCTGAATTTAGATTAAGCGAGCGGTCACCCATCATGACCACACCATTAAATAGCTGTGGAGAGTGAAACTACCGTCCACTGGCGAGGCTTGTTTTTCTGTCCTGATCCCGATGACACAATGTAATTGTCTTCTTGTCTCAGCTCCCACTGTAAGGGCAAAGAAACACTAATTATTCTGTCGCGTTGGGCCTTCTGCATGTGGAATAAACGGATTCTTTTTAGCCTTTAGTCAGAGTGGAAATAAAACAGCTCTGCTCTTATGAGTCAGGGTTCCCAACAGGTTCTTCCTGAACGGGTGAGGTTCTACTCAGAAACATTTGCTTCTGAAGAACCGATTTTTTCAAGAAAGGGTTTCTCAAGGTTTGTTTTTTATGTGAAAGATTCCATTTAGGAACCTTTTCATCCAAGATGAAGAACGAGTTCTTCACAGATGGTTAACAGGTCCTCCTCCTCCTCATCACTGTGATTGTGGACCATGACTGTACTTCAGGGTTCTAGATGAAATCCTTTAGAAATGCCCTCGGTGAGTTCTGGATTAAACCCTAGGAATATTAAAGGGTTCTCAGTAGAACCACCTGGGTGGGTTCAAGTTGAAGCGCTTTGAATATAAATGGGTTCTCGTTAGAACCCCCTCGTTCAAAAGGGTAGACCTTTAAGAGAGCGTTCTGGGTGTAGTCTTTGACAGATGTTGTGCTCAAGGAAGAACCAGGTGGAACTTTCATCAAAGGGTTCTCCTGTGAGGACGAGCAGAAGAACCCTCTCTGGTTGTATTAGTGCCTTTACTTCTCACGCTGCTGCTGGATGTTGTTTGTGTCACGTCGATATTAAACACGTGTGTGTCACGCAACAAAAACATGATTTCTTCAAAATAACTCTGAGGTCGAGTGTGACGACTTCTGGACTATATGAGTCTCTGTTCCTCTCACAAACAGAGAGAGAGCGAGTGGAGGAGGAGGAGGAGGAGGAGGAGGAGGAGGAGGAGGAGGAGGAGGAGGAGGAAGAGGGAGTGGAAGAGAGAGAGATACACGACCGCCCCGGGGGAAATCGCCTCGCATCGGCTGTGCTGACAACACGCCGCCGCCGAGATTAACTCTGTGAAACGCCGTGAACCCCCCCCCCACACCTCTCCACGGGCCGTTAATCTGAGATGACACGCCGAAGACGGAGAGGCGGAGGCTTCGGTGACGGCTGTGACTGAGAAAGAAAGGAGGCGATGACATTTATTTCCTGAGATATTGGCTCTATCATCGCCTCGCTCCCCTGTCATGTTTGCTCTCTGCAGAGGGTTCCAGTCCATGAACGCTGCTCTATATGAGAATCAGGCTGTCATGGACAGTGGTGATGCTTTAGAAGTGAGTGGGGAAAGAGCTGCAGTGTAACTGCCTCAGACTTGTGTAGTCCTGAAGCTAAACACTCACAACCTGATGTAGTTGTTGTTGAACACGGAGAGAGTTCGTCTGTGGGAGCAGAAGACAGTAACGTGATGTATGCATCCAAAGACAGTGTTTCCAGGTCCTCTGATAAGAAGGAACACAAAACTAAACCCAGCATTTAAGGGTAACTTTGATATTTGTCCCATGTTCTTGTGTGTGACTGATGGAGACGACAGTCTTCAGGTTCAGTACTGAAGGAGAATTCTGCAGCTGGCTGCTGTCAAAACGAGCTGCGTAACGTTCCGTCAGCTAAAGGTGCTCGTGTTTGTTAGAACCCTCGCTCAGGAGAAGTCTGGTTCACTGTGTATCAGGCAGCAGTAGGTCCTCCTCTTCACAGCACTCTTCCTCTGTGGGCCTCACAGCAGCCAAAGACCTCGTCTGCATTGTCAGAATCAGCGGTTCCATAATGTTGTCAGACAATCTGAGCCTGTCATGGGTTCATGAAAACAGGTTGAAAACTACTAAAGTGACCTGTTTCTAAGGCCGCACATTGTTACAGTCTTCAGAGAAACACGTTTCCAAACCAAATGCTGCTTCACTCCTACTGCTGTGAATCCTGTGGTCGGCTCTTCACAGGTCTTCTTCACCGTCACGTCTTCTGATTGAGGAGAAAGTTGGAGACCGGCAGCAAACTTGTCCCAACTAAGGGACGACTCCGGCTCTGGTCTTCTCTCTGTCTGCTCTTATCTATCGATTGAATTATACTGAAGTTTAAAAAACTGAACTGCGCTTGTGAACCAAACTGTGTATAGAAGCGGTCTTGCCTTTTTCTGTGACGTGTATCCTAAAATGTTGTGGTTTGTGCAGCAGAGTGGAGAAGCCCGGCCATGATTCAGGTTCAGGTGATGTGAGGTTCCTGCAGTGGGAAAGGTTCTCCACACGTCTGACATCGGTTCACTTCAGTCCAAACACTGGATGAGTGTGAATGTCTTTGCTGTCTGGATGTGATAGATTGGTGACCTTTCCGGTGCAGAAGGCATTGATTTGACGACGCTCAGCTCAGAAGACTTTGAGGTTAAAACCCGGCAAAGTTTGGTGAAAAGTTTTTGGAATGTCTCGGTACGTCACAGATAAAAGGACAATCCTCACCATGCATCTCACAGAGCAGACATCTGCTATTTTGATGAGTAAAAAGCAAAGATTTCATCTCACGGAGCTCATTTGAACAAATAGTTTCACCCATCGATGTTTCTGAGGTTGTGCTGCAGAACGTAGCTTTTTGCAAATCCTTGCAGCCACGTTCCAAGATCTGTAGGAGAACCTGGAGGCTGTTACAGCAGCACATCAGCTGTCACACATGGGTCCGTTGTCCATGTTAATACACCAGTCACGTATCTGTGTGGATTCTCGTTTTCCCCTGGAGGCTCTCCAAACACGCCCACAGAACTCTCTGCTAGCGACAAAACACCCACTGAATTGTGGGTAAATCCATTTTTAAATGGCAAGCGAGGAAAACCAACGGACACATCAGCTTCATCTACCGTGGGGAAGGTTCTGGTCTCAGGTGTGCTGACGCACTCGCGGGTGGCAGCAGCTGTTGGCGGTGGGAGGATGCGGACGCTGCTCACCAAGATGTTTCCTGATGTTTCCTCCGGTCTGACGACGCTCTGCTGCTCAATCAGTGTAATGAGGAGAGTCAGCGCGATGTCGAAACGCTCACTCAGACCGCAGGGCAGGGACATCGTGATATCGCCATCGCCATGTTGTATTTATATGTATAACAGTGAACAGGAAGTGAGCATATCTGGACTGAGGAGACGTAGAGACGCCGTATACGTCTCTGGTAGAGACCTGTCAATCACTGTGTAGCCCCGCCCCTAAAGCATCCCCTGCTTTATGGTCTGTGTGACTCTAAATGGACCATCATTTACTAAATGAACATCATGCTGTATTGAAGAAGACTTGAAACTAGAGATTGAGACCATAAACTCATGTTTACAATGTTTACTGAGGTAATAAATCAAGAGAGAAGTAGAGTCATTTTCTCATAGACTTCTATACAACCAGAGGAGTCGCCCCCTGGTGGACACTAGAGAGAATGCAGCTGGAGGTTGTCTCCTGGTTATAACTTTCAACCTGTAAACTAACAAAAGTTTCCTCATTAAAACCCTGAACTTCCTGAGCAAAAAACAAAAAGTTTAACAAATGACTCAAACCTGAGCTCCTAAATCAAAACAAGAGAAAATGTCCTAATCACTTTTAAAAATTGAGTTTACATGCAAGGCTGTGATATGTGTATGATAGCAATTAGCATTAGTGCTAGCTATATGTATGCTATCGATTAGTGCTAATGGGAGGGGTAATGGCTAATTTCACAGATGTTTGTCAATTTAACACGACATTTTGCAAGTCAAGAAAGTCTCAGTTTGTCGTAGTGACATTAAGTTTTCGTGTGAAACGAAAACCAACATGGCTGTTAGCTTGGCTCGCTAGCTAGCTAACTTAGCTTTGCTCCAAATGTAACGTTGTCTCACCTGATGTGTTTCCATCCAGAGACTCCTTTCATCAGCCGAGAAGAAGGAAGCAGTGAGACAGGTTGTTGGTGTGAGAACATCCTGGTACCAAACACACGGACATGGAGTCTCTACAGAGACGTCACTGAAGACACTTTTGGCTGTTTTCACAGTCTTACACTTTCAACAGTTTTACGACAAAATGAGACTTTCTTCACAAGCAAAATGATCTTTTAAATCCACACACATCATTTGTGTAATTCATGGCACAATTCAAAAAGCATCAGAACATTATTTGCCTCTCGCTGTTGAACACTGAACATCATCGTTCTCCAATAAGGTCCCATGGTGGTCCACCAGGAGGGGGCGGGGCTTAGCCGCTGTATACGTCACCTGGCTCCAGATCCACCAATAGCTAAATGAAATTGCACGTTATAACCGGTATTCATATTCATAACACAATATGTAGTATTCAAATTAAATGACTAAACATGTTTAGTGGTTTAGTTACTGTTGAAGAAGAGAACCTGAAGCCTGAACCTGACCCGGTTCCTGACCCGGTTCCTGACCCGGTTCCTCCACAAAGACAAAACGACGCTTCGCTTATTAAAAGAGGCCACCGTCTGTGATTCATTCGTCCGCTGTCATCGTTCTGCTGGAGGGACTTCTTCATTGTCTTGTCCTCAAATAAGCAGCGGAGCATGAATATAAATGAGTTAATCAATTTAAAAACACCGCAGTTTGTGTGCCGGATGGCTCCCACGCTGGTTGGCCTGGAAACGGTGAGTCCAGATAAGACCGGCGTGCAGTCGCTCTGTTACCGCCGAGGCCTCCGGACCGAGTGTTCATCACACTCTGGATGTGTGACGGCGGTAGAGATGCACTGGTTTGGGGCTCACGCCATGAAATCCTGGAAAAAAAGAAAAGGTGCCAAGAGATGCTTTTGGTTTCCTTCTGCTTATTTCCCTTATTTCCTTCACATTGAATGCATTTAAGGGAATCATTTATTGGTTTATTTGTATCTTGTGAAGTAGAAATCTTGGCTGAATAAAGCGAAAGAATACAAAGACGTTGTTTAGCCCCGCCCCCATCCTGCAGAGCGGTTCATCAACAGGAAGCAGCACCTGGTGCGTGCTGGGCAGTGAAACGAGGCAGCAAAGAGTTCACGGAGGACACGTTAGAAGATCTAAATCTATCATTAGTGACAATAGAACGAGAACACCAGAACGCTGCCGCGGCAGAGAGGGAGGTTCAGACTCCTCAAGGGGAACATGCAGAGGGACGTCGTGGACGGTTCGGAGGGTGAAAAGAAGAAGATGTTGTGACAAAGATTCTGCTCAAACTCCTCTGAGAATCTTTACAACTTCTTCAGATGCAATCTAAGCTTTGAGATTCAGCAATGTGGCGTCAAATCTACTGGAAACCCAGAAGAAGAAGAAGAAAGATGAAGAGGTGTGGGACGCGGAGCACGGACTGATCCAGAGTCCGGTGTTTGAGAGGCTTCAGCCTGCAGGAGCAGGATCAGATGATGCAGCTGAGCTCAGCAGAGTCCAGCAGAGTCCAGCAGAGTCCAGCAGAGTCCAGCAGAGTCCAGCCATCAGTCAGTGAACCTTCACACTGCTGGATGGAGACACATGAGGACAGCTGGGACATGCTCACTGCTGCTGTTTCAAATGATCATAAAAGAGTCTTTGAAACAGGAAGTGTTGGTCCCGATGAAGCTGCTGCAGGATTCAGTCGTAGCAACACTCGCTGTAAGTCGTGAACGTTTTCGCTGCTTTGCTGAATTGTTAATTAACAACATGCTCATTATGTTGAAATTAATTCCGGGTCCATTATGTTTCCCTCTGAACCTCTTTGCTGTTTGCAAATTGGTATTATGTAAATGTGATTTATGGCAGACGGGGTTGTGGCCGGGCAACAAATTAACAACAGTTACCGCTCCGCTGCTGCTTTATGCAAATGAGTTAGAGAAGGAAGTCGTTTGATTGGCTGAATGCAAAGAAGGACAGAGAAGCAAAGACATGGTGATGCACAGATCAGATATAAGAAATTAGAATCAAAGATTATTGACGACAGCTGTGATATTTATATTTATATATCTAAATATATCTAAATATATATAAATATATATAAATATATCTGACTTTCTGAGTCCTAAACCCGACTGAAGACATAAATGAAGGACCGGAGAATGGAAAACTCTGACTTTACATTTCAAATTGAATGCAGCTCATAAAGTTGGTCAAACTCCAGAAACACGAGATCCTACACTTCCCATAATGCAACTTGATGTCTGTCATGAGACCTCCTCACCTCCACTTTGTAACAAGAGTTTGATCCAAAACATGTAAAAGTTTAATTCCCCAAAACTGTCAAAAACCGCCGTGTTCGCTCCAGAGCAGCGACACACACACACACACACACACACACACACACACACACACACACACACAATCTCACACACACACACACACACGCACTCACACACACTCACTCACACACACACACACACACACACACACACACACACACACACACACACACACGCTTCCTGCAGGGAGCTCAGCAGATGTTGTGAGCAGGTGTTTTGGCCTCTGTTCCAGATGAGAAGTTTGGTCTGTAATTGGAGACCTGGGGCCACACACACACACACACACACACACACACACACACACACACACACACACACACACACACACACACACACACACACACACACACACACACTTAGCAGAGCGTCAACACTGCACTGGTTGGCCTTCATTTACCCAACGCTGCAGTGTGACTCTCTAATGAATGCGTGGTGTAAATGTGTGTTCACCCCGTCGCCCTCGTTAAGCGCTCCCCTCTGCTTCCGCCTCCTGATTGGTTCACGTGGCGTTAGGAGTGAGAGGTCGACCCGCCTCCGCCAGAGGAGGAAGATGAGTCGATGATGAAGTGGAAAATAAATGTTTATGTTCAATATAAACAGCACATTTAACAGCTTCCTCAACGTTTTGCTCCTTTTCATTTCTGACGTGAACGTTGTTGTTTGGTGAGACCGATGTATTGACCCTCCTGCAGTAAACTAGCGCTCTGTTTCTAAATGACATGCAATCAATCAAAGTAAAACCCAAATCATCCCACAAGCACCACCCCCGCTGCCGTCAGGCAGAGCTGTTCATGGAGCTGTTGATGTCAAATATTACCATCTGACAGAATAACGCGTAGCGATCAGATGACCTTTGAACGGCCAGCTGAGGAAAACACCAGAGATCCTCGTGGACCTTCCCTCTCCGCTCACAGCTCGCTGCTCTCGTTCCATACAGGGCCTTCTGCTGCAAGTCCCACAATGCAATGCGTCACACGGTCAGTGATGATGTAACGAGTAGTAAAGGGTGAAGCTCCAGGTAATAATGGATCCTTTGGATGCTAGCACTAGCCCAACGTTAGCTGTGGAACGTTGTTGAAGGTTTTAGTTTGGATTCTTCTTGGAGCCGGTTGTGTTCGTGCTGTTCTGCCGGTTTGTCGGTGGAGTCCGGTGACTTTGAAGAGAGCGGTTTAACGTCGGGTGTTGAGGTAAAGCTGCAGAAAAACGTATTAAAGAGTTCTCTGCTCTCATGAACACATGAACCGCTGCCTCCATCAGTTAGTTTGTTTAATGTGTGGATCCAAACTACCCGTAGAACTCTTCATACATTCATCAACTCCTGTCTGCTTTAAAACCTACTCTAGAAGTCCTACCATGAGCACCAGCCTGTGTACACAGTCAGTGTGTGTGTGTTGCAGTCTCATCGTGCAGGATGTTGGAAAACGAGCATTTTGACGGTAAAACATAAAAACGTAAATGAAACAATAAACCAGCCGTTTAAACGTCCTGAAGACAAACTTTCAACAGTTAAGATGTTCTCGTGTCTCAAACTGCTGTCGTGGTTTTGATTTTAACTCTGCGTAGTTCTTTTAATCCCAGCTTTGATTATTATGTTCATTATTATAGTCGTCCTCAGCCGAACTCAGCGCTCCTGTTGGCTGAACCTCACTGAACTCTTGCAGCGTCACGTTGTCCCGGAGAAGATTTCATTCTGTGAGGATTTAACAAACGAGATATTTAGTTCCTCCAAAAATATTCTTTTCTTCGTTCACGAAGAAACAACGAGAGAAACAGAAACGTGAAACGTTCGACCCGGTGTTGACATGTGACCTTCTGCATGTTGAAGGTCGGGGAGACGACTTCATCCAGAACCTCTAGTTATAAATTTAAATATAAATATAAATTAGTAGAATTTCCATTTCTGATGACTAAATCTGATCCAGGATGATGAAAGATGTAAAAAGCTTAAAGTGAAGTATAAACACCGTTAAACCTTTATTCTGAGTTTAACGTCGTCCCGGTTCACGATTAACATCTTCTGTTTAGTTTCTATCGCCTGCTGATGTAATCGCAGCTCAAATGTCATCCGAGCTGCTGCGTCGCCGCGGTGATCAAATCATTGTTCTATAATTGTGTCTGAAAGACGCCCGATCGCCATAAATCTGTGTTAACGAGAGCGTCAGCGTATCAATATTTAATGAGTGTTAAACCTCCGTCGGGTCTCTGTGGTCACCGCGTTTAATGACGACCAATAAAAGGATCCAGTTCATCTCGTCGAGAAGCGTCTCTGTTTCAGACCACAGAGTCAGAACAGATGGTTCTCTATTGTTCTCTATTGTTCTCTATTGTTCTTTGTTCTCATGAAACTGTTGGAACCAGGAAGTTAACAGCAGCTGTGAAGTTTCACCGTCTCTCCTGAAACGTTCCGACACAACTGAGCTCAACTCACGATGAGGTTTAGACAGAAACCGTTTTTTCTCACAGATTACGGTTGCAGTTTTTAAACCGTTTTTTAACAGTTTAATGCTGTAAATGCCTTGTTTCCCGCGGGACAGCAGCAGTCTCTAAAATGACTCTTAACTGAACCTCGTGTTTAATATTGCAGTGACATTCATTAGATATGTTTTTTAAATGGTTTATTCCATGTTAGCGCTTTAATAAACACGTTACCTTCAATCTGCAGCCGTTGTGTTTACCTCGGCGGCCTCTTCATCACTTCCAGGTTCCGGATCATCGTCATCGAGGGACGAACCCCCCGAAGCCTCCGGAGAGCCGAGCAGTCGATAAAACACGAGACGGCACAATAAGCAGCCGGAGTAAATATGATAGATACCCGGCCGCTCTCCTGCTGTGAGCCTAATCACTGCTGAGAGAGACGGAGCGTCGGCCTCCTCTTTATTGAGCCGGAGGAGGAGGAGGAGGAGGAGGAGGAGGAGGAGGAGGGGGAGGAGGGGGAGGGGGAGGGGGAGGAGGGGGAGGAGGAGGAGGAGGAGGAGGAGGAGGAGGAGGGGGAGGAGGGGGAGGCTGCCGTTATTGCCATTGATCTGAGGAGGAGGGAGAGTCCTCTGGGTCGCTGGTGGGAGTTGGTTTTTTATTTCTTTTAAGTTGGAGACACATCGATCCTGCCTCGGCTGTGACACTAATAACTGCCCCCCCCCCCCCCTCAGACCAGGATGAAGTCATCACAGAGTCCTGGAAACACAATGTTTAGTTTGATCTATTTTGTACAATTGAACCAATAAAATAAAGATAAACAAACATAATAGAGATAAATAATATCAGAGTGCAGCCTCGCAATATTGAGCTCAAAGCTGCGATCACTTTGATGAGATTTATTTTGTCTGTCAAGTTTGACTTTAGTGTTAAAATCATTGTTTCTGTGAGGAGATCCTATCAGGATGATTATTAACAGGAAAGACTAAGAAAGACTAGTTTAAGTTCAACTTATTTCTGTTTGAATGGAGGTAAAAGACATATTAATTAATTATAATTATAATATTAATTAGATTAATAATTCCCTAATTATTAATAAGAATTATATATGCACTTCAACTCGCGTCACATGGCACGGAGCCAGTGAAAAGGGGTAAAAACGAGTGTCTGTGTATATATATATATAGATCTATATATATATATAGATCTATATATATATAGATCTATAGATCTATATATATATATAGATCTATAGATCTATATATATATATAGATCTATATATATATATATATATATAGATCTATATATATATAGATCTATATATATATATATAGATCTATATATATATATATATATATATATAGATCTATATAGATATATAGATCTATATATCTATATAGATCTATATAGATATATAGATCTATATAGATATATAGATCTATATATCTATATAGATCTATAGAGACGACACAGATGTTTGTCGGTTGGTTCTGTGCGTTGGGATCGGAGCTCTCAGAGTGTCGGAGGAGGAGAAAGATACGAAGATGTTTATTTAGCAGGACGTCTATGAGACAAACTAGTGACACATTAAAGATGATCACGAGACTCTTCAGAGGAAACTGAGACTCTGTGGATTTCACTTTAAACGTGAGCAGAACAAAAGCATCAACATCAAACCTTCAGCGTTGGTTGAAGTCGAGTTGAAACTTCTCTTCATGAACATTTGAACAATGTGGGAGCAGAACTCAGCAGGACTTCAACACAGATACAAGATGCTACATGTTGGACACACAATGTCGTCTGTAGTGTGATTCTCTTCCAGCTCCCTGAACCTGAAACCGTTGATGTTGGTGATGAGGAGCTCTGCTGGAGGACCACCCTCGCTCTGAACACATGTTCAGCTCCTCTCAGAGCCTCTGAGCAGAACACAGCGACATCATTAGGAGAACTCATGTGAACTGTTACTGAAACCAGCGTTGTGATGCTGCGACCATGAGGCTGAGGATGAAGATCAGACGTGATGTTCGTCTTCTGAGGTTCAGTTTTATGACGGAAAGAAACGACTGCTGTGAGATCAGAGAGACGTTTAGTCCACCGCTGGAGAAACGTATATATGTATATATATACATACATATATACAGTATGTATATATATATATACATATATATATACGTATATATATATACGTATATATATATGTATGTATGTATGTAAATAAGTATATGTTTTATGTATATACGTATGTGTTAATATATATATATGCATGTATGTATGTGTGTATGTGTGTATGTCCATGTTTATATTTCTGCTATGAATACTTGAATACAACATTAAAATGTGTGTAGATCTACTGAGTCTTCTTCAGAGGCAGAACGTGTTCAGACACACTCAGTGATTCATATTCAGATCTTTTTTTGATGAATTCTGCGTGTTGTAGCGTAGCCTCAGGGTTAGCGCTGAGGCTAGCTGCTGATGCGTCTGCAGCACTATGATCCATGAGATGCACCACAGAGACGCTGGATGAGTGTGTAGCACAGACGCACACAGTGGAGGGAGCGACTCTTCAAGTGTCAGAGAACAGAGAACAGAGTGACCGGCTTCCTCCATCTCTGTGTCCATCACTGAGCTCTGCTGAGTGAGCATCGCTCTGCACAACATGACCATCAAGCTACATGCAGATCTCTGAGGGATGAGGAACACGCTTCACTGCACAGTTATTGTTTTCTGCTGTTTCTGTGAACAGAAAAGCTGAAGAACATTATTCAAGCAACACGACAATTCAATCTCCAGGCTGTGGCAATACACGCCAGAGGAGGACAACAGCTGACAGACGATTGCTCAATCTGTGTGTGTGTGTGTACGGTAGGTGTGTGTGTGTGTGTGTGTTCATTGTTGTACTATAGTTCGCCATTAAAAGGTCATTTCTCAAATACCTTAACCTCACGTTCCTTCAGTGAGTCTCAGCAATCACATGAAGCGATCAAACACTACTATGACGTACTATAACTATGGTATAACCTATATATGGTGTAATAGATTTATAACTATGGTATAACCTATATATGGTGTAACAGATTTATAACTATGGTTTAGTATAACTATGGTGTAGTATAACTATGGTATAACCTATATGGTATAATAGATTTATAACTATGGTTTAGTGATAGTACGTCATCAACATGGCATAAATGTTTGACTACAGCAAATCATGACAACGTTAATAAAAAGTCCTAGTGTTGTAATTATTGTCATAAATACATGTCATAGTACAGTATGATGAATATAAAGTCATAGTACAGTATGGTGAATATGAAGTCATAGTACAGTATGATGAATATGAAGTCATAGTACAGTATGATGAATATGAAGTCATAGTACAGTATGGTGAATATGAAGTCATAGTACAGTATGGTAAACAGTCAGTGACATAATAATCTTTCATGTTCTGTTTTGTGAGTCCATGAACACGATTGCTGAAGATGATGAAATATGGAGGCCGTGGTGATGAAGGTGTGATGCGTATTGATGATGTCATCAGCAGGTTGACCTTTTTAAACGTAGAAACATAATCTCACGTTTAGCAGCTGTCGGTTCTCATCGTTGTCGTGGAATCACGTCGGTTTTGATCCTTTTGATTCATGCTCGACTTTGGAAACATCAGCAGAGTTTTACGAGTTTTTACCGTAAACCAATAATGAACACGGTAACGTTCAGGTGAACTCTGCGCTCTCTCGTCTTCATACATTCATCTCAGTCCAGCCTGATGAAGACGACGGACCGTGCTGCGTGTGCAGTGACTCTCTGTAATGGCCTACATGCAGAG
Organism: Pholis gunnellus; assembly: GCF_910591455.1. NCBI lineage: Eukaryota > Metazoa > Chordata > Actinopteri > Perciformes > Pholidae > Pholis > Pholis gunnellus. The sequence goes on from NC_136528.1 coordinate 934,434, forward strand.
AGACACTAATAATTCATGTTGCTGCTCAGGACCTGGAGGGGAGACGTGGACATCTTTTACGCTCGAGGAGAGATCGGTCCTACAGTAAATACATCAGATATAATATACACGCATCCAGCTGCTCTCTGGTCCTTTGCTTTATGATTCTTCTTCATCTGACATTCTGGAATATTCCTGATAGACGGATGTATAAACTCTGTATAGAACTAAAGTCTTTCTTTCATCCAATCATTTCTTGAGATGAACTTTCAAACAGAGGACGTCTGTTCGTCCAGAATCATCTCGCTCGTGTTGGAATTGATTTCTTTTTAGACCGATCGAACACACACCGTGGTAAATATTAAAAACGTATCGGCTATCCAGAGATATCATGTCTTTGCCCTGCAGCGTATGAATTTAAATCCCATAATAACATTAATGTCACTGAAGCAGGAATTCAAATTAAAGTTTGCCGTCAGCTGGAGATGCTGCAGATTCTTTCTGGTGTGAAAAACAATAAATAAAAAATACACCAAAGTGTTAAAAAAAGGGCAAATTTATTTAAAGCACTTACATAGAAAAATATGATTGATTTGAGTCAACAATAATAAATAGAGCGCCTGACGATCTGCAGGCCCTGTCGGTACAACAGTACAATCAATATCCAGTTTCACAACACAGCAAAGGCACTAGCATTTACCACACGCAACAACACGTCAATGAGGCGGGGGGGGGGGGGCTCTTCAGTTCACACTCACCAAAGAAAAAGTCTGACCCCCGTCACCAACACCATCACTCCAGAACCCGCCTCACACGAGATGTCGGGGCTTCAGGGCTTCCTGCCTTTTGTTCAGATTAAAAACAATGAACAGACGAGAGAAGACGATGCAAACGAGTCCCGAGAGGCTCGAGACTCACCGGGATCGTCCTCTGGGGAGACCGAATACAAACGGACTTTTGAGTAAATCTGGTCGATGACTTTGGTCACAAACAATCAGAACGTTTCTCTTTTAGACGGACAAACATTGAAACGATGACGTGAGGAGGATTAAAGTCCAACTGAAAGTGAAACACGTTTACTTCTTCTGCAACATAAAGATCTGCTTTGTGGATAAAAACTAAAGTCCGTATCCAAACGTGTATTTACATGTGAGGTTCAACGACCTCCTCGTCTGCCAATAAACGAGTTCATACAAACAAAACTGTATTTGCATAAAACAGTAAAAGACTGTGAACTGTAGCTAAAATTAGCTTCCAGGCTAACGTCTCCCGTTATTGTGAGACGTCGGCTTGTTTCGTTTTGTTAATTCATGTGTTCACTTCGAACATTTACAGTTTTGATATAAAATAGTTTGTTTGTTTGTTTCCTCACTAGAACTTGTAGAAAAGTCTTCTGGTCATGAATCAGACGAAACTCTAAAAAATACAAACTTTACTAGTTTGGAGGCGGAAAGAACATTTCGGTAAACGTTCTCTCCGTTACAAATTTAACCCGACGGCAGAAAAGTGAGTCTGTGATTTCAGTTGGACTTCACTAAAGCAGGAGCGGGTTCAGTAGTCGGCACGTTGAACAGTGAATCAGACGCAACAAACACACGACGAAGAAGAAGCTCTGGAGCTGAATAACTTAACAACAACTCGCTGTCAGGCGTCCGAGTTGGTCCCAATCAATAATCAACATATCGGTTATCATTCACATCATTCAGAGGATGAAAGACGAAAAAAAAAAAAATTCAGTTTTCTGTGTAGTGAAACTCTTTACATGCAAGAAGTGTGTGATCGCACACACACACACACGCACACACACACACACACACACACACACCTGAAGCTTACAGGAAGTCAGAAATGGGACGAGATGGAGATTTTTCTTCTTTTTTTTAAACGAGGTCAGAAAATATAGAAGGCAAAAACTAAAAAAATCTAAAAACATGGTAAAAGTCAGCGATCCTTATTCATTGGTTGTGATTTTACACAGCGAAGAAGAAAAAAGAAGAAATGAGGAGATGAACTATCTCAGCATGGAGAGTGATCTTCCTCCAGTGTGGATGTGGTCCGTGTGTTCGTCTGGACCACACGTCCACACGTCTTCTGGAGGAAAAGCCCTGATTGTCAGAACAAGTTTGTAAGAATATGGTTGTTGTTTCCCGGCCTTAAAGCTAGTCCCGTCACAGTCCGCACTCGTCCGTCCAGCGTTTAGGAGATCCGCAGTCGCCCCCGAGGCGGCGGTCGACTGGACAATTTAACGCTCGGGAGCCCCGAGAATGTTCTGAAAGGGCCGTAAAGCTCTACCGTCATTGTTGGCGCCGTGTGCCGCGACGTTAGTCCGCGTCCGGGGGGTCCGACGGACGGACCGGCCCCCGGCTTCTCGGCAGCCTTCTGGGTCCTCAGATGGTCCTCTGGGCCGTGAGGTACTTGAGAGCCGCCGAGCCGTACTTCCTGGACAGGTCCTGGTGGAACTCGTCCTTCAGGGTGTTCAGGCAGTTGCGGTAGCTGGAGCTGGAGCGGAACTTGGAGATGTCGAAGCTCGGAGCGTGGGGCATGTGGATCATGAAGGCGTTGGGGAGGACCATGAGGTCGAACTCCTGACGGGGGAGGGGACAAAACAAAGCGATGTGAGACGACAGAACATGAAGTAGAAACAATACGTGGTGTCGCTGACTGCGATCGACACTGTATAACCGGTGCGCTCGAGGTCCCACGTCGAGGTAGCGACGGTCAAAATAAAAGCCCACGTCCACCAGACGTACCTGTGCATCCAGCTCCAGGACGTGCGACACCTTGTTCCAGCCGAAGCCCACGAAGCGCTGGTCGTACTCGGGACAGTCCCGTCTCACCACCACGTACGGCTCGAAGTCCGACTCCCACTCCACCTTATACGGCGTGGTGGCTGTTCGCCATTTGGCATAGTTGGTAGGAGCGTGACCTTTAGGCCACACGTGATACCTGGAGAGGGGAGAACAGATTCCGTGATGAGGATCGTTAGCTCATCGCTGCGTTGACAACAACGTTTGTTGGTGAGCAGCTACCTGAAGGTGTAGAGAGTCCCCACGTCCAGCATGGAGAGCAGCTCGGCTTTGGATTTGGGGAAGGACAGACGGTACCGAAGCGTCTCGAACGCTGGAACCACCAGAGCCTTCTTAGTGTGAGCCATGTCCAGCTGCACCACAGTCCTCCTGTAGGGACCACACGGGACGGTGAGACGGGGACACGTGGACATTTCTAAATATATATATATATATATATAATATAATAATATTAGGTGTAATTGCAAATTGTCTTCAGCTAACATGATTTTAAATGATCTACTAAATGGAGAATGTGTGTCACCATGAAGTAAACTAGCAGACGTCCATTTTCCTCAACATAAAGAGTGAACGTTTTATATTCAATAAGCATACGAGTAGTATAATGACACCATTATGAGGAAGTCATAGTAATATTATGTCATGAAGGGGTTAAATACTGCGGTACAGATAATAGATGATCCAGTAACGGATCGATCAGAAAACAAAACGCTGTATAAAGGAGTATATGCGTTGCTGTCGTCCCTTCTTTGGTTTGAGGGTTCTGGGTCTGCGACGTCGTACCTGAGGTAATCGTAGAGGCCGTACATCGGCAGGAAGTCCACGTCCGTCAGGAACACGTAGGGCGTGTTGGCGTTCTTCAGGGCCACGTTCCTCACCAGGTTGACGGGGTAGAACTGGCCCTCCTTGTAGACGATGTGGTAGCCCACGTTCTTGCGGTTCTTGAGGACCTCGGAGGCCTGGGCGTAGCGGAGGAACTGCTGGGCCTCGGCGTCGGACATGTAGAGCGCCAGGCTGATGGGGCCCTCCCAGTGCTTACAGATGGCCTCCAGCATCTGCAGCCTGCAGGCGGAGAAGAAGAAGTGTGTTATCGAGATGGACGATGATCAACGTTAGGGCTCATTACATTAAATACAGATGAAGAACACCCAAAGGCCTGTATTTTAGCCGTAATACGATAGAAAGCTAAAATGGACCTGGTCCATCTCAAACGGCTGTTTTCCGAGGACGAGAAGGAACTCTGAACCTCGGTAAAAACTGTGCGTGCTGATTGGCCGGTCTGGGTCGGGGTACCTGTCCATGGAGAGCTGAGCCACCAGCGTGATGTCGGTGTCGTCCTCGGTGGGCGTGTACTCGTACTGCAGGAAGTACAGGTGCACCCTGTGGACGGTGAGCCGCTCCCGACGGAAGTCGTAACACTGGTCGTCCTCGTCCAGCTCCTCCAGAGCGGCCTGCAGCTACAGAGACACAGAGGACGTCTGTCAGGGCCAACGGAAACCAAACATCTCTCTGGTTTCTCTCTTCTGATCATCAGGTCCGGTTCTTTTTGTGTGTGTGTGTGTGTGTGTGTGTGTGTGTGTGTGTGTGTCTAACCTGGACGCTCTCTGGATTGGCCTGACTCGGGCAGCCGAACAGCTCTCGTCTCAGCAGGTTCCCGTCGTACTCCAGGAAGGTCAGGTAGAGGTTCCTGAAGAACTCCACGTGTTTGTTCTTCACCCGGAGCTTCTTCGGAGAGTTCCAGTGGATCACCTGAAACACAGCGTTCTGTTACATATGTAATATATATATATATATATATATATATATACACACTCACCACTTTATGAGGCACAGCTGTTCAATTGCTTGTTAACACAAACAGCTGATCAGCCAATCACATGGCAGCAGCTCAATGCCTTTAGGCCTCTAGATGAACGATGACTTCACTGTACTCAACGGCCTCCACAGTCACCACATCTCAGTCCAGCAGAGCAGCTCTGGGATGAGGTGGACCGGGAGCTCCTCATCATGTGGAGCAACATGTGTGAGCAACGTTTCCAACACCTCGTCTCCCTAACAGTCTCTGACCCGGTACTAGCAAGGTGGACCTAATGAAGTGGCTGGTGAGTGTGTATATACTGTATATAAATACACACGTGTGTATATTTATATGTACTGTATGAGCGTGTGAGCGTACCTTCAGGTCGGACACCTCGGTGTAGCACTGCTCTGAGCGCGTGTGGTCAGACAGCTGGACGTTCCAGAAACAGGGCAGCTGGTGCACCAGGACGGGGTTCTGCTTGATGAAGGCGTTGAAGATGTCCTGAAGAACAGAGGACAGAGCAGCGTTAACGCAGCGGTTCTACGGTTCTACTGATGTCCTGAAGAACAGAGGACAGAGCGGCGTTAACGCAGCGGTTCTACGGTTCTACTGATCACGGAGCAGCCTCGTGGTCTCTCCTGAAGGTGTGAGGTCATCACATCCTGCATCACAACATGCTGTGACTGGATCACTGTGTTGTTATAAACAGAGTTTAACTTCATCATCTGATAAAATAACCTTATCTTACATATATTATAATATTATATTCTTTATCTGCTCGTTGTTTTGTACCTCAGGGTTTAGTGAGGCTTCTTCTTTAATAAAGAAAAGGATCGACGCTGTTCCTGCAGGTCAAAGGTCAGGGAGATGACCATATATGGTCAAAACAACTGAATATGGTGCGGATGAATTATGTCGCATAATTTGTCTAAAAAGCTAATATCGCTAATTATTCTCCGTGCTTCCTCTGGTAACCCCGAGTTTAACGTCACATTGCTATGAATTGTGGGTAATTCCCTTGGGCAAAGTCTGCAGTAATGCGGACTTTCGTGAAGGGTTCATAAAGAACTGAAGAACGTCAGCGAGAGACTCCGGGTGAGTTTAAAGTGGGACAGACCCTGAACGTGTCTGACCTGATCAGCCAGCGACGTGCTGAGCATGCTCATCAGCTCCCGCTCAGCCGTCAGACGCCACATCTGCTCCCATCCGATCCGCCGCAGACGCTCCAAGTAGAGAAGGATGACGCCTGAAGGAAGGAAGGAAGGAAGGAAGGAAACAGGAAATGATGGATGACCTGGCTTCAACGTGAAGCGTCTCAGGCACTTTGTGTTAAAGCGGTTTGTTTACCGGTGTTGAAGCCGCGTCCCAGCGCGGGCCAGGGTTTGTGGTTCTTCCACAGGTTCCCCAGGTACCAGTCGCTCTGGTTCTCCACCAGGCCGATCACCTGTTTATCTGCAAACAGCAGGAGCGATCGGCTATTAAACCACACCAACGACCACTAACCTAACATTCTTTGATTAACTAAAACCTCAGAAACAGAAAAGCTCTCACCGGTGAACTTCCTGAAGATGCCCCAGAGCTCGGCGATGTCGGTGGCGAAGGTGATGTCCGTGTCCAGGACGATGACCTGGGACAGGTCGGCGGGCAGCGCTTTGGTGAGCGTCAGCTTCATCAAGCCGTAAATACCTGAGTAGTGTTTGTTGGGAATCCACGACACCTCGGACTGAAACCACGAGAACGAGAACACAAATCCTCAGGTTCCAGTTCTACCGTCACGAACATCAGACCTCGTTCTATAAACCAGCAGCGCTGTGTGTGTGTGTGTGGGTTCACACAAAGACGCACACTCAGCAGATTTTTGGGGCCGAAGGCTTCAACGTGTGTGTTGCCGTTTATTATGAATTCTCTTGATTCACAGTTAATTGGATGTGAATAAATGCATCATCGGCAAATATACTCGGCTTCAGAGTCGCGTCTGTTTTTAGTGCAAGTTAATGGAAACCGAAGCGAGAGGCTGCAGGTCCGGACATAAAGGACTCACTGTTCAGCACACACACACGCACACGCACACACACACACACACACACACACACACACACACACACACACACACACACACACACACACACACACACACACACACACACACACACACACACACACACACACACACACACACACCTCCCAAGAGAACATTCATCAACTTGACGTTAAAATAAATCATTTGCTGTGTTTTTTGTGCTGAAGTATCACTTGACTTTGGGAGAAAAGTGTTTCAACAGCTCGTTCAACTCAATTACAGACCCCCCCCCCCCCCCCCCCCCCCGACCCCCCAAAAACAGAGCTGTCACCAAACTGTGTACGCGGTGATGATGAGGTTTCTACTGTGATCAGGTGATAGATCCTGAGAGGGCTTCTGTTCTCCAGTCTGTCTCTGAGTGTAACGTTGGATAAATGAAGTGAGCCGTTAGACTGTGTTGTGGATATTCGTGCTCCCCAGAGGATGAACCACTGAAGATCTGGAGACAGTAGGCTTGTGCCGACTGGCGATCTGATTGTATACCGATGATTAAACAATGATGTTAAAAAACTGAAAATAAATGATTTCATATAATAAAAAAAAATAACTTCACGACTACGAATGTTATTATTAAGGTAATACAAATGTTTTAACAGGAGAAATTATGTTTTGTCGCGTATTATTTTGGTACTTTTTGTACTGAGACATGTTTATAAGTGAACTCTGGACCTCCCTTCTTGAATTCAGCATCATCAGTCTAAATTTCCGTCACATCCTGTAAAACTCTGATGTGTGTTGATGTAACGCACCGTGTGACACACACATGAAGACACAAGCTGTGACCTTCTGGTCCAGCGTCAGCGTCTGAACCGGCTCTGCTCCCCTTGATGTCTCTCACTCTTTGATGCCGCGTTAAAGCTGAATGTTGTTCGTTTAAAGGTGGATTTAAAAATACATCTGACTGCTGCTTCAGAGGATTCTCTTTGATGCATCCGACTTTGACTCACCTTGTCCTCACAGAGTCCCAACAGAGTCCTCACAGAGTCCTCACAGAGTCCTAATAGAGTCCTCACAGAGTCCCAACAGAGTCCTCACAGAGTCCTCACAGAGTCCTCACAGAGTCCTAATAGAGTCCTCACAGAGTCCCAACAGAGTCCTCACAGAGTCCTAATAGAGTCCCAACAGAGTCCTCACAGAGTCCCAACAGAGTCCTCACAGAGTCCTCACAGAGTCCTCACAGAGTCCTAATAGAGTCCTAATAGAGTCCCAACAGAGTCCTCACAGAGTCCTCACAGAGTCCCAACAGAGTCCTCACAGAGTCCCAACAGAGTCCTCACAGAGTCCCAACAGAGTCCTCACAGAGTCCCAACAGAGTCCTCACAGAGTCCCAACAGAGTCCTCACAGAGTCCTCACAGAGTCCTCACAGAGTCCTAATAGAGTCCTAATAGAGTCCCAACAGAGTCCTCACAGAGTCCTCACAGAGTCCTCACAGAGTCCTCACAGAGTCCTAACAGAGTCCTAATAGAGTCCTAATAGAGTCCTAATAGAGTCCTAATAGAGTCCTAATAGAGTCGTCACAGAGTCCTAATAGAGTCCTCACAGAGTCCTAATAGAGTCCTCACAGAGTCCTCACAGAGTCCTAACAGAGTCCTCACAGAGTCCTCACAGAGTCCTAACAGAGTCCTAATAGAGTCCTAATAGAGTCGTCACAGAGTCCTAATAGAGTCCTCACAGAGTCCTAATAGAGTCCTCACAGAGTCCTAATAGAGTCCTCACAGTCCTAACAGAGTCCTCACAGAGTCCTAATAGAGTCCTAACAGAGTCCTCACAGAGTCCTAATAGAGTCCTAACAGAGTCCTCACAGAGTCCTCACAGAGCGGGATAAATAGAGTTTGTGTACCTTGAGTTCATCTGCATCGTAGAAGCTGACTTGCACAGATGGGACCATCCAGGACTGAAACAGGGCGCTCAGGATCCGGTGGGCTACCGTGTCGGTGATGAAGTGAAAGTGGAGAGGATTCCGCCTGAGAAATGGAGAAAAGGGTGATTATGTTCCTGCTTCTTTCACAATAAAAGCTCACCTGTTTGTCAGATTTAAGCTCCTCTGGTCTAAAAGCAGCAGGATAAAACCACCGTAAACCACCTCAGACCATCTACCAGCTCCACTTGTTTTCTTTACAAACATTCGTTTGATCTGGATCTGAAAACAGGCTCCACATGACCCGAAAACCAACGTGAACCAGACGTTGAGCCTCACTCTGAGGGCCGGCTACAATAAGAAGCACTCAGTTTCATTTGCAATTGAAATCAGTTCAACATAAAAAAAAGACTCTGTTCACTCTCGAACCAATCAAATAAAACCCTCCAGTACACGCACGTTAAATCTTTAAGAGCGTCTATAAAAAGGAACAAATCCACGAGAGCAGAGCTGTGACCTTCTTAACCTCCTCAACATATAAATCCTGAGTTCAAAACATAAAAATAATCATAAACAGGACGTCTGTCTTCACTGTGTCACCACAAACACACGAGAGATTAAAGGCTGACATTCATGAGAAAGAATCTAATTCACCAGAAAAACATGATTTTGTTCATGAAAGTTTGGATCATCACACCGGAGATAATATAACTTATTATACTTTTAAGATAAATTAATCTATAATCTGATTCTGATTCATGATCAAACACTATTTTTTACTATTATTAGAACTTATAAAGAGTCTGAACAGAGCGAGAGAAAAGAAACACTGTTGAGTTCATCCTCCATAAAATATATAAATATATATATATATATATATATATATATTTATATCAAACAGACAGAGACACAGACAGACAGACAGACAGGACCCACCTGTGAAAGAGGACACTCTTGACCAGCGTCACCACGTCTCTGCTGGCGTTGTGACCGGCACAGACACAAGCTACATGGATCAGCTGAGGAGACACGAGACAGGAAGACGTCATGTGACCAGAAGCTCAGTTCATCTTTCTTCTTCTTCTGATGTGAACCTCTGAGCGGTTCCACACCACTGAGGACGTTCTACTGCCTCTGATGTGAAATTTCACATTTGGCTCGTCCACCAAACGTCTGCTTTCACTTCGCTCGCTCTTCCGCTGCAGAAGTCTTTGAAAAGTTTGGAGCTCAAAAGGCTTTCAAAAAAAAAAATGACTTCAAAGAGAGAACTGAGCTCCTTCATCGATTAGTCGGTATGAAGCGCTGTGATTGGCTGAGGAGCGGCGGCGTGTTTACAGGAAATAAGAAAAACACACAAAACTTCTGATCTCTGATAATGTTTCATCATAAACAACCAATCAGTGTTTAAACCAATCAGAGGAGAGCTAGTAACGTTAGCAGCACCGCTAACGGCTAACAGGAGGAGAGCTAGTAACGTTAGCAGCACCGCTAACGGCTAACCACTTCAGTGACACTATGATGCCTTCAGGCTCTGCTCAGTGAACATGAGTACTGGCTGAAGGAACATTATAACGTTATCATGATGTGTTCACATGTCATCTGTAAAATGTAGTTTTGGTGATAAACTAGAATAAATCCAGTAGTTTGAAAGAGATGTTTATGAATATAAAATAGATATTAGAGATGAATTATGATCTGTTTAACTTCTAACACGAGCTCTAAACACATTATTATACTTCAGTAAAGATAATAATGAAGAGATGTTTTTATGAAGAAAAAAACACTATAAATTACTATAACAAAGTAAAAAGACAACATTTATTATTGTTATAATATAGTATCTTATAAGTAATACAATCTGTTTTATTTCCTTATCATTTGAATTGTGTGTGATAAACTACGCTGTGCATCACGCTGTGCATCAGGACACCTGCTGCTGTTATTATTGATGTGGTCCTCGTGTCTGCTGACCTCACACTTCTGGACGGTGGGCGATCGAGGACACTCCGTGTGGTTGTTCTTCTCCTCGGCCGTGTTGTCCCCGTCCTCGGGCCCCGTGTCCGCCGAGGCCCCCCACTGCTGGTTGCCGTAATTACCGTCCGGCGGTACCGGCTGCTGCTGCTGCTGCTGCTGCTGTCTGGCGGTTCCTCCTTGCGACTGGCTGAGCTGCAGCCGGATCCGCCGGTTCTCCTCCTCCACCTCTCGAACCCGCGACTCCAGCACGGCCCGCTCCAGCACCTGAGCCGCCGGGGTGTCGGCCAGGCAAGGAGCCAGGAGGAGGGAGCGTCCGTCTAGGGAGGAGGAGACACGGAGGATTCAAAACACACGGACTCATTGATACCTAGTTCTGCGGCTGCTGACAGGAAGCGTGAACCTGAACTCTGGGTGTCCACAAACCTCGAGGTGACATCACACACCAGAGTGGGCTCATCACACTTTCTTCTTCTCCTCTTCCTGCACCTTTCTGCAGCCTCTCGCCTCTTTCTGTCTGACAGACTAGGGGTGTGAATACTTCCCAGAGTGCCTCTGGGTCGAGCTCTTTGAGTCAAGAGCGTCAGAAAAAACTCAAATCCACATCAACAGGAGCGCTTTGTGACGTTAAATAAAGCTCTGGTTCCCTGAACGCAGCACGGACTCTCTGTTAGTGGTCGAGCTGCAGACTGGACATGTGACTCTGGAGGAGGACGTGAGGATAAAGATGCTGATGCTGCACTTTGACTCTTTAACCCGTTTAGTCAATGAACCACAAACTCCGCATTTTCAAACACAGAAAATGTTTCTTGTGATTATCACACAGACAGACAGACTATTTCCTCCTACAGTGAGCTTTCTGTCTCTCTCTAAATCTGTCTCTCTCTCCTTCTTCTCGTCTTCCTCCTCCTCCTTCTATTCCTCTGTCTCTCCCTCCTACTCCTCCTCCTACTCCTCCTCCTCTTCTTCATCTTCTTCTTCTCTGTCTGACCCTGTTGAAGCAGCAGCTGGCCCACAGCTGAAGTGAGGCATGCTGGGAATGTTTACACCCTAATCTGAAGGCGAAAGGAGACGACAGCGACAAGCGAGGAAGGAAGGAAGGAAGGAAGGAAGGAAGGAAGGAAGGAAGGAAGGAAGCTGCCTCTGAATCTGACTCCCCGGCTGATTTAAAATTTATACATTTATTTATATTTATATATATAAATAAATTTTCATTCAGGAAAAGTAAAAAGAACAAATAAAATACTGCAGTACAATTACATTATACTCAAGTAAAAGTATCATCTGCAAAATGTACCTTCAGTATAAAAGTACCCACAATGCACCACTACAGTACATATATATATATATATGTACTGTAGAGAGAGAGAGAGAATGTAGTAATGAGTAAGCCATTCTGAATTCTGATACTGGCATCATAAAGTTGTATAGATCCTGTTACTGTGTTGTATAAATACTTTGTCTTATTCTGGCACAAAAAAGAATCTGAACTGGAGAGAAAGGATAGAGTGACCAACATCTGATCTACACAGAGAGAGAGAGAGAGAGAGAGAGAGAGAGAGAGAGAGAGAGAGAGAGAGAGAGAGAGAGAGAGAGAGAGAGAGCGCTCTGGTTATTTCTGAAGCAACGTGTTGCTGCTCAGAGAGACGACCAGCAACACAGAGACAGTTCTATTTTCCTTCTATTTTCCTGCTCTGGTTGCAAAGAATCACTGCAAACCTCAACTCAGTGTGTGTGTGTGTGTGTGTGTGTGTGTGTGTGTGTGTGTGTGTGTGTGTGTGTGTGTGTGTGTGTGTGTGTGTGTGTGTGTGTGTGTGTGTGTGTGTGTGTGTGTGTGTGTGTGTGTGTGTGTTATAAAAGCTCTTCCAGGAAACTGACCACGGCCGCTGTGATCCAAACATAAAGTGCTGACTGTGTCCTCAGTGGCTCTGAGACGTCAGACTGAAGCAGAACGTGACTCCTCGTGTTTCAGGATCACAGCTCGAAGAAAGAACAAAGCGTCTGATAATCGATGTTTAGTGTTCTCGCCTCTGACGAGCTCACTCTTCTCACCCCTCTGACGAGCTCACTCGTCTCACCCCTCTGACGAGCTCACTCGTCTCACCCCTCTGACGAGCTCACTCTTCTCACCCCTCTGACGAGCTCACTCTTCTCACCCCTCTGACGAGCTCACTCTTCTCACCCCTCTGACGAGCTCACTCTTCTCACCCCTCTGACGAGCTCACTCTTCTCACCCCTCTAACGAGCTCACTCTTCTCACCCCTCTGACGAGCTCACTCTTCTCACCCCTCTAACGAGCTCACTCTTCTCACCCCTCTGACGAGCTCACTCTTCTCACCCCTCTAACGAGCTCACTCGTCTCACCCCTCTGACGAGCTCATACTCACTCTCCAGGTTTCCAGCCAGCAGGTATAACCAGGTGAGCAGGACGACGGCCGTCAGAGACGCCACCAGCAGCTTCAGGCGGCCGCGGCAGAGCAGGTTCATGGTGGGACGGCGGCAACGGGGGCTCTGAGGGGTCGGGGGGGTCGGGGAGAGAGGAGGGGGAGGGAGGAGGGGGAGGGAGGGGGGTTCAGGTCGGGCTCAGTCCTTCGTCGGGTTCCTGCAGCATCCTTTCATCTGAAGAGAGGAAAACATGGAGTATTAAATATATTATATATTAAATATATATAGAGTGTGTGTTGCTGCCTGGATCTTATTTTGTTGTTGACTTCCAGACATTTGTGGCGTTAAACTTTACAAACACAGTGAAACTTTGAATATCATGTTTATAATCCACGACAGACGAATCCTCCTCGTTGGGCCTTTGGAAGGTCCCGGAATGAAGACCCGACCAGAAACAGACCTGTGGTAAACCTACCAGGAGAGGGTCAGACCTGGTCCACATAGACCAGAGGAGACAAAGTGAACTCATTTGATCTCTGTTCACATGAAAGATTTAGCTCTTTTAGATAAACGTCCATTTTCTAATCATGAAGCTGTCACTGAGGATCAGATGAATAGTTTCAGTGCAGCGAGGCTGAACCGAGTCCACGAGCTTCAACAATGTGTCACATTGTGAACACGGAGGACCTGAAACAGGAGAACAGCTGATCCTGATTAGAGGAGGAGGTCTGGATCCATTAATCCTCCTTTAATGAGACGGAAGCCTGAAGGAAGAGGCCGACAGGAAACAACGGAGAGAAACCTCAGCTGACTCCACACCGACAGAGGCCGAAGGAAACAATCTGCTGATGGATATTCTCTCACATTCCACTCATGAAACGCAGGAAATCTCGTGTGAAACACTAAATGTAGCAACAGGCACAAGAGACTTTGGGGCGTTTTCTCTGTTGAGATTCAAGGTTGGTCCTTGAAACCTTGAGGAACTGGTGTTTCCTTTGAACACCTGATTCTATGACCTGTAATCATGTAAACTCTTTATAGAGAAAATACAGATCTTTTATTTATTATTAATTAATGACAGAAATCATGATCCGTCATGTATGTTGAGTTATTCCATTCTGTGTGAAGGATGAATTACCCAAATATTATAATACGTCCAAATGATTGAAGCCGTGAACCGACACCGGGTCGTGCTGGAGGAACCGGTGAAGACAACGAGAGGAAACGCAGTCAACCTTCAGAGAGAGAAGAGACGCTCCAAACAACAAGTCAAACTAAAGGAAGAACATATCGGAGCCGGTCACTCTCCAACACCTCACATTACCTCTTAATGTTCCTCTAACGCCCTTAGAACATAGAACATAGAACATAGAACATCATCAACCTCAGGTCTTCAGATCTGCTCTGGTTCCAGCTTCACATTGGAACGATTTCCTTCTCTGCAGCAGCAGACGTATCTCAGACTCCTGATAGCATCAATACCAGTTTAACTTCTCTATTAACACCATGTTCCTCTTTGCCTCGGTGTCAAAGATCTGAAGCTTTTATCTCTGATCTCTACAAACACTCCTTTCACTAGAGCAGTGATGTTGCCTCTCAGAACACCGCCGCCTCCATCAGGAGGTCCGTCGGTGTGATTGTGAGTTTACACCACAACAGACACACCGACAGCCGGAGGCCGAACGTGTTCCGAGAGGTTCGATCACAGCGTTAGAGGACGGAGAGACAGCAGATAACGGTAGAGGTGAAGGTAAAGAGGAGAACATATTCCACATATAACCACAGAGTGAACTACCTCCACTCATGAAGACGTTCACTGTGCAGCTCCTTCAACTGCTTTCAGACACAATCAGAGATCCACAAGCCAAGCAAAGGGAATCTAACCTACGACCCCAAACACAGGAAGCTGCTCTCTGACCGGCCTTCAATACAGTTATGATGAGGTTACAGAATCCGTTAGGAGCGAGTATATATATATACATATATATATATATATATATATATACATATATATATATATATATATATATACATATATATATATATACACACATGTCATCTGTAGTCGACGACAACACGACGAGGCAGAAACGCTGCGACGTGGAGGATGGAAGTGAGAGCTGGAACACCGTGAGACGTGTAGAAGCTTCAGAGAACACCAGATGATTTATGAGGTCATTAACCAGGTGGAGGTATGCGCTGCATGTCGTTAAGAGCAAGGAAAGGTGCTGAGACGGGAGGAAGGGAGGAGGAGGAAAGGTAAGAGAGGGAGGGAAAGAAAGATAAGGAAAAGAGATAGGAAAGGATAAAGAGACGTGAGGAGGAGGAGGTAAGGTAGGAGAGGAGGAGAGGGGAAAGAAAGATAAGGAAGAGAGAAGCTAGGAAAGAAAGATTAAACTGTAGAGGAGGAAAGATAAGTGAGAACACAAAGAAGGTGAAGAAAAGAGAGAAGGGGGGAGGAGAAGACAAGAAGATTCAGGAAACAATGAGGAGAGGACAGAGTGAGGAGATAAGGTCCGGGTGGAGCCGGGTGGAGTCGAGGTCTATCGGCCTCTTCAGCCTCCAACACTCAAAGAACCCGGCGAGGACACTAGAGCGAGGGACAGAGGACACCAGAGAGGACTTTAAGAGGCTTCCCTCTGTTTTCTGATTGTTGATTTCTGTTTCTGGCATTATCAGCGTAACATGTGTGAAGGAGTCTCTCCTCACACTGAACCCCGTCGGTCAGGAGAAACCTACGATGATGAAATGAGGAGCTGAAAGCAGAGCTCCGGCCTGTCGGGGGCCGCGGCCCCCATTCACACTGAAGGGCTTTTTAGCGCCGAGCTAATCACACCGGAGACGGTCCTGATTGAAAGAACGATCGGAGGGAACTTCCTGCATTAGAGGAGGAAGGAGATAAGAGAGGAGACGAGTAATCGAGTCCACTCCCTCTGATGACCTCACACACACACACACACACACACACACACACACACACACACACACACACACACACACACTGCTGACCAGCAGTAATCAGATTACTGTATTTAAACGACAGACTGTACAGTACATAAGAAGTGGGCGTGGTCATGGTGACGTCGCTCGTTGGTTTGTGGATGTTTTGAAGGCTCAAGTTCTGTGATTTCGCTGTCGCCATGTTGTTTTTTAACCACCAGTGAACAGGAAGTGACCATATATGGACTGAGGAGGAGTGACTTAGAGACCTGTCAATCACTGTGTAGCCCCGCCCCTAAAGCATCCTCTGCTTTATGGTCTGTTTGACTCTAAATGGACCATCATTCACTAAATGAACATCATGCTGTATTGAAGAAGACTTGAAACTAGAGATTGAGACCATAAACTCATGTTTACAATGTTTACTGAGGTAATAAATCAAGAGAGAAGTAGAGTCATTTTCTCATAGACTTCTATACAATCAGAGGAGTCGCCCCCTGGTGGACACTAGAGAGAATGCAGCTTTAACACGAGCAGAACTTGTATTTGATCAAAATAGTTTGAAGCCCAAAACAGCCTGAACTCTAGTAGCAAAAATGTTGCCATTATGGAAGCTAACACGCTAAACTAAAGATATCATTCAGATAACGTGATCACATCCGATCAGATCAATCAACCAGCAACAGAGAACCTGACCCGAGGTCTGCAGACGTTCAATGCTTTCACATCGAGTCCCTTTAAATTCTTAATGATCTCCATGAATCCAGAGCTGCTTTATAAACTGCATGGACTCCAAGTTAAAAGTCAAACCTTTAACTTTTAGAAAATGGGAAATATGAGGGGATGAAATCAAAAACAGAGCTTTGGGTGCAAAGGGAGGAATAATATCCTTTAAATGATTTGTATTAATAATTGACGTCTAAGCTTCAGATATCTTTAACATTCATAAGAGCACATCAATGCTCCAATGGTTCACCAAACGCTGGAACAGCTTTGTACAAACTAAATGTTGCATGTTTAGACTTATTTCTGGGCTGTATTGAATACTTAGAAGCCCCAAAGCTTCTACATGGTGTCTGATAAAGACCGGGCTACTCTGATATTATTAGTATTATACTATAGACGTAGATGAGAAGGATTCTTTCTAAATCAAAGAGCTTTGGTCCTTTAAATATCTTCTTTTAACTTCTTTTGGCTCCACCGCTGTCGAGACGAGAAGGCGGAGATAAGACACCGCAGACCTCCGATTGGTCAGAGAGAATCCTCACCAGCTGTGACACGGGACGTCCTGCACAAAGCCGAGCTATCGTCAAGAGCACGAGCAGACGTTCCTCGTTTGGTTGCACGATGTCACGGCGGGTTTTTAACGCGGCGCTGCTACGGCGATCAGCTGAGAATGAACTACAAAGAACTACAAAGAGAATAGAGAGAACAGAGCATCCACTGATGAAGACTTTGAGATGTGGTTGAAAGCTGGAAAAAGCCAGTAAGGAGACCTCGTGAAGGGTTCAAAGGTCGAGAATGAACCGTTGGGCTAAATAATAATAAAGGAACATCAACCAACACGATAAGAGATGAGAAGGATCAGTTTTCTATTAACCTTCATCATGTGTACTCTTGTGTTTGTTGCATTGTACTTCATCTGCTGCATAGCTTCTTCAGACATGATTTCTATTCATAATTTACTTCTGAGCTTCAGGTATCTTTAACATTCATCACAGCACACCAACCAAACGTGTAAACGTGTAAACATGTAAACACCAACTGTTCACCAAACAGCAGCAGCTTTGTACAGAATGAATTGCTTTGCAGGAAGAAGTTACATGTTTAGACGTGTTTCTGGGCTTCTTGGACTCAAAGCTTCATTCATAACTTTGACGTTTGAATCCCAAACTCAGCATTGGAGTGCTGCTCAGCTGTTTCCCTGTGTCTAAAGCATTTATATCTACACTGCACTCATATTATTAGTATGATACTGTGAGTAGAACATTTCCAATGACTCCAGAGCGTTCACCTCTTTTAATCTAATGGAATATTCTGCTTCAATCTGTATTTGTTGGCGTTTAACGTTTAAAAAGCTACATGTAGCTGCGGTTTGCTCTCCAGCGGAGACAGAAATGACGAGTTATATTCAGATGAACTCATGACATAAAATATAACATCTGACATTCAAAGCTTCGTTCATAAACCTCCACAGAACCTCGTGATCGTTGGAGCACCGAGGTTACCAGATAAGCCTTCCTCCTCCCGTCTCTCCAACACAATGAACCAGAGAGTGAAGCGTGTTGTTTAAATGCACCAAACTAGAATATCTCAAAGAAACGGTACAAATGAAACTCAAACCACAAACCAGCGTCTCTGAAGCTTCGTACGAACGTCTCAAAGTTAAACAGATGAAGAGAAGTCAACGCTGTCTGAAGTGAAGCTCGGAGCTCCGTCGTTCCTCTCGCTTTGTGTCTTAAATCTAAACTAATGCAGCTGATGTGAAAACCTTCAGGACCTTTGACCCGTTGTCTTACCTTCGGATGTTTGTGTGATCCTAAACATGTGGTTACAAGTCCAAGTTCTGCTCTTCCTCCTCCTCTTCCTCTAATCCTCCTCTTCCTCTAATCCTCCTCCTTCAGAGCTCCGACAATACAACTCTTTTTTTTTCTCTCTCTCGGACAGACTTTTGTCCCAATTCTTCAACCTCTTGTCGCTGCTTCATGCTCTCCTTCCCTTTCTCTCTGCTCCTCCTCCTCCTCCTCCTCCTCGTGCACAAACATGCCATAAATCTCCTCCTCCTCCCCGGCTCTGATTTCAGCCCCCTCTGCTTCCTCCTGCTCTCCTTTTTACTGAAACGAGTTCAGATCCGTCAGACAGATGGGAGGAGGAGGGGAGTGGAAAAGAGAGAGGAGAAATTTGAGGGAGAGAGGGAGAGAGGGGAGGTGTCACCTTACATACCGTCAGGAATAATAGAGGGTGAGCTTTGTCCCTTTTTCTTTTGAACTCTGTGGAATGTAAAAGTCTTTCAACACCAGAAAAAAAGAGAAGCGATTGGATTTGGTTTCCTCGGTATGAGCAGAACTTTGAACATTTCCTCAGCCTGATCTCCTGCAATGAACAGTTAACCGATCTCCTGCAGTGAACCGATCACCTGCAGTGAACCGATCTCCTGCAGTGAACCGATCACCTGCAGTGAACCGATCTCCTGCAGTGAACCGATCTCCTGCAGTGAACAGTGAACCGATCTCCTGCAGTGAACCGATCTCCTGCAGTGAACCGATCTCCTGCAGCACGTCAACTACAAAGTCTACAACCTGACGTGGTCTTCATGTGAACGGGTTTACTGTTGGTAGAGACGCTGGTTGTGCTTTGTTTCTATTAGAAACCAGTCGGTAGTGAATCCACTCTGCACTCAGCTGTGTAGGCTATGAAGCTTAATGTGTTTGTATTCATAGAAATATATCAACATAACAATCGTTGTTTCTGTAAATCAACTTACAACATCTCAGACATGCAGTCATACCAACACAGCGTCACTGATATTATTAGTATTATAGTATTTGTAGAGGATACGTAGGATTTCTTATAATATAAGAAATTCATATATTATAAATCATCCAAAGTCCAAAACTCATAAGTTTTTATTCTAATAAAATATTTTTTGAAGGATAAAAGATAAAGATAGAAGCTGAAGTGTAAAAGTGAACCACAGCGTCACCTGGAGGTGCAGACAGAACAACACTGTTACAATCATTCAAATACATTCAGTAGCTAGCGTAGCATAGACGTGCTAATGCTAGTTAATGCTGTGCTAACGTGCTCTGCTAATGTTCGCTCCGCTAACGTTTTAGAAATCTCCTTCAACCTCTCCGGGTAACGAGTATCACGACACAACGTTGAACCAGGACGAGCTCCAAAATCCAGTAGAACCCGCCTGAAGAAGAAGAGCGATGCTACGCTGTGATTGGCCAGTCTGCGTTCGAGGGGCGGGGCTTAGCGAAGGGTCGATTCGATGACGATGTTCTCTGCTAGACTGCAACACCGAGCATCTGCATTTAAAATCAATTTCATGAGAATAATTATTTTAATCAGAAAACAATGAAGATCATTTTAATGCTAATACATTTAAACAGAATCTCATCTCATTTAACTCCAGCACACGATAGTGAAACAGTAACTAAATCTAAACCAGGATCACCTGCTGTACATTATGGACCTGGTTTAATATAGAACTGGTCTTTTGATGGTCGGATTCCTCCGTGACTTGCACACTTCCTCACCTGGAGTAAACTACAGTGTGCAGAAATAAACTCGTAGTTTTACATCTGCCAAACATGATTTAGCTGGGAGTGAATCCTGAGGCATGAAGGTAGAGGTCCTCACCGACAGGCTGCTTGTGTTGTGATTAAAGAGACTCTGCTGATAGATGCTTCATTAAGGAGGCCGGGAGCAGACTCTCATCTCTGCTTTGGAAAAGAGTCACGCTCACTGTGGAGTCGTAGCCTGGGGGGGGGGGGGGGGGGGGGGGCAATGCCAGGAATCACCTTCTGCAATGCAAAGTGTGTCCAGAGCCCGAGGCTGCTTCTACCTGACGGCTCTGATGCGTTTCTAAAGAGGTGAAACTAATGAATGAATCTACTGAAGCTCCTCTAGAACACCGACCAGCGTCCACTAACGTCTGGCTTCTGTCTCCAGATGGGAACGGTTACCGTCAGTCTTCATTCAGGACCAACGTCTCTGCAGCCGTCAGGTTTCTATCAGCAGTGAGAGAACATCGGATCCTCAAGAAAAGGTTTCTATGAGAGCCAATGAAACGTCTGCAGCGCGTTCAGCGTCAGCTCGGTACATGAATGTCTTTTCTAAATAAACTTCAGTCTTCACAGGAAACTTGTTACGTTCAGGAAAAGATGGTGAAGTAGTAACTTGGGTTTAGGCGACAACAAAACCTCTCAGTTCATTAGGAATCATTTTGTGGCATATTTACGAATTATGGCGCGTTATATTTCATAGCTTTTGAACCGTCTGGATAGAAATATGACACCAAGGTGGACACTGTCATTTTCAATATATATATATATATATATATATATAATGACAATAATCAACATTTGGACAATTATTATAATATATCATCACAAAACATACAATTAATACGCTGACCTCAAAGCCACCAAACCCCAGTGAAAATGTTTTTATCTCCACGATTGTAAAACTCTTCAAACAGAAACTTAGTAAATAAATCTTTGTTCGTGTTTCAACTGTTCCAACCGTCACCATCTCTGGTTTGACAAAGAGACTGAATGAGTAGCAGATACAGAATAAAGAGGTAACCACTGTAACGCTCAGTCTGTCGGCTATTGTTAAACAGAATATTCGCTCTGATATCGTATAAATCTAATCTAATATCTAATCATCTCATCGGCTCACTAGAGGTCTGACGGATTCATCCGCCGCTGAAAACAGTCCCCAAAGTCACGATGTCCTCCCGTTAGTCTGATGAAGCGACAGCTGTTTCATCAGATTACTGAGCCTTTTTAAATATGAAATCATATATTTGTGTGACAGATTCAACACGTCCTCGTTCTGTTGATGAAGACAGATCGGGGTCGCTTTACGTACGCTGTCACATGTTCTACAGCAGGGCTGTATGTTGTGTGACTGTTACTTATTGTGTCTTTTTGTGTGTTTTTCCAAACAGTTTGTAGTTAAGCAGATGCAACAAAGACGGGTGTGTTCAACAACGCTGCATCAAACAAACAACTACATTTCCCATGAGGCTCTGATGGCGTTAAAGTCTTTATATTGGAGCAGAGTGAAACATTAGTTCTCCTCTGAGAGGAGAACAGGTCTCAACAAACACTCAGTATTTACTCTTAAAACATCAACACCTCCCTCCCTGGTAGGAGGTCAGAGGTCACGCTTTACTGTTCCACTGCACATTAACAAGAGGAAGAGGAGGGCGACGAAGGCTCCAGTTTCTCTGGTGAACCTAGAAGAGTCCCGTGGAGGGGGGGGGGTGCACCTGATGCAGTAGCTCCTCCTCCTCCTCCTCCTCCTCCTCCTCCTCCTCCTCCTCCTCCAGACGACACTCTCGGAAATCAGGACTGCTGACACTGAGCTCACTAAAAGGGTTTAGATTAAAAAGCTACAATTACACACACGCACGCACACACACACACACACCCCTCTTTGGCTTTGATTGGTCCGCTGTGTGACGACATCTTTAATTCCAATTTAACCCCCAAAAAACAAATCCTCGCCCTCAAACGGCCCTCTGAGGAGATGAAGACCTGAGAAAGAAATCCTTGTTGTCAAAGTATAAACTAGAGTCCATCACGACAAAGACAGAACTAAAGCAAACACACATCTTCCTTCTGTTGATCAGTCAGCACCAACACAACCAACGGGGATGATGGGTACAAATAAATCAATAAGAAGAAAAACTAAAGTTTGTTGGATTATTTTAAGGACAACCATGGAGTTTATACTCAGAGAGCAGAGGATCAGAGTTTCTCTGCATCTCTTTCAGTGTAAACATGAGCTGCCCACACACACACACACACACACACACACACACACACACACACACACACACACACACACACACACACACACACACACACACACACACACACACACACACACACACACACACACACCTCTTCTGTCCACCTACACACTCATCGACACACAGCGAGTCGGCTTCAGGTCAGAGGTTCTCCTGAGAATCTATTATCAGCTGGTTCATTTTTTCACCTGCTGCTTCAGGTCCTGCAGAGAAAACATCCCATAATACATCTGTGGAGGTTCTGCGGATCGATACCAATGACTCAACGACCGACTGTAAAAAAATAACTCTCCTCCTTCTAGAGCGGCAACATGAACTCTACAGAGTCAAACATAAGGAGGCGGGGGGGGGAGTAACACTGTGTAACGCTGCGTAATGCTGTGTGACACTGTAACACTATGTAACACTATGTAACATTGCGTAACACTGTAACACTGTGTGACACTGTGTGACAATATGTAACACTGTGTGACACTGTGTGACAATATGTAACACTGTGACACTGCGTGACACTGCGTGACACTGCGTGACACTGTGTGACACTGTGTGACAATATGTAACACTGTGACACTGTGTGACAATATGTAACACTGTGTGACACTGTGTGACAATATGTAACACTGTGACACTGCGTGACACTGCGTGACACTGCGTGACACTGTGTGACACTGTGTGACAATATGTAACACTGTGACACTGTGTGACAATATGTAACACTGTGACACTGCGTGACAATATGTAACACTGTGTGACACTGTGTGACAATATGTAACACTGTGACACTGCGTGACACTGCGTGACACTGCGTGACACTGCGTGACACTGTGTGACAATATGTAACACTGTGACACTGCGTGACACTGTGTGACAATATGTAACACTGTGACACTGCGTGACACTGCGTGACACTGCGTGACACTGTGTGACAATATGTAACACTGTGACACTGCGTGACACTGTGTGACAATATGTAACACTGTGACACTGCGTGACACTGTGTGACAATATGTAACACTGTGACACTGCGTGACACTGCGTGACACTGCGTGACACTGCGTGACACTGTGTGACACTGTGTTACTGTGTGAGGAGAGGAGAGGCTGGAAATAGTTCAATATGTAAAGTAGGTGGAGCCTCAATCTTCGGTTAATCTTGTAGACACAAATGTTGGATGAATAACTTTCAGAGATAATAACTAAACAAAAGAGTTGAATTGTTTTCTTTGTAATTGTGATGATCTTTATCAGTTATTTGTATTAGAACCACACCGCTAGAATAAACAGGATCTGAAGAGTTGGATTTATTCTTTATGCAACGAGTGAACCTACACTCATAAAGACTCAGATGAAGGTTCTGCTTCCTCTTCACTTCAAGTTTGTTCAATAACTTTCATACGTAGTTCAGCAGAGAAAACACGGTTTTAAAAAGCGTCCGGAGAAATGTAGTGAATGTCATCAGAGCAGAGAAGCAGAGCAAGATACACAAAGACCCAAAGAGAACAACAGGAACGATCAGTAACGATGAACACACTTTATGATCGTTATCATCAGCAGGAAACAGAAGAAATAAACACATTATTCAAATATTCATGAAGTCTTTATTTCTCCTCTGGACCCTGAAGGACCACACTAACTCATTAACACACACACACACACACATCCTAGTGTTTTTTACCCGTGCAATCGGTGCAGAGGAGGGGTCAGAGGTCAGGGATTAGGAGTGTGAGAGCGAGGCATTGTGGGCGCCCTGTGGTCATGTCGGGTCAGCCCTGTCTGGAAAACAGTGCGTGTGTGTGTGTCACCTTGTAAAAGCTCATTAAAAGTCTTACAGGTCACCTGCAGCCACGAGCAGAGAACATCAATCAGTCTCTCACACACACACACACACACACACACACACACACACACACACACACACACACACACACACACACACACACACACACACACACACACACACACACACACACACACACACACACACAAAGAAAAGCTGAAACAATGTTTTAACATTCATTAAAAAATTCATACAAATGAGCATGAATCGATATTTTTTGTGGTTCCAGGAGACGATGCTTCACGTCGGGCGTTACAGCAGCGCGGAGATGAAACCACCGTGTGTTGTATAGATAAAAACAAAGAGCTGCATACTTTATATACTCGGCTGTAAGTAACACTAAACTAAAACCTGCAGACAAAGAATAATCCGAGTTGTAAAATCCTGTTTCAGAGCATCATAAACGTTCATATTCATGGTTGTGTTATATCCCCCCCCCCCCCCAAACACACTCTCTTGTGTTTCATAACACGGAGCTATTTTCAGACGCCTGCCAACCTCTCAGGCTTTTACTGCAACATTAGCGACCACTTCCACGGTGGCAGCGTGAGACGGAGCCTCTCATTTGATTTGTGGAGTGAAGGCTGCTGATCTGAGGCACCAGGTTTCTCCTGGAGAGTTCAGACGCAAAGCCTCCTGGGAGGTTATGCTAATTAGCTCAACAAAAACTTAATTTGATGAGTTTAGTGTGAAAATTATTCTTGTCATCATTTTTTAAGTTCCAAAACTTGAAACACATGAAACGTACAACAACATTTCAGACACCAGTGTTCCTCCATCTTTGTGTTGTTTCAACGTGAGGAAAGCAGAACTAGACCGGTTCTGCACCACAGACCGGATGTAAGAAGAGGACTTAGTCTGCTGGTTTGTGTACTGATGTTGTGAAGCCTGGAGTTTTACGATTTGGCCGTCGCCATCTTGGTTTAATGCAACCAGTGAACAGGAAGTGACCATATGTGGACTGAGGAGGAGTGACGTAGAGACGCCGTATACGTCTCTGGTAGAGACCTGTCAATCACTGTGTAGCCCCGCCCCTAAAGCATCCCCTGCTTTATGGTCTGTGTGACTCTAAATGGACCATCATTTACTAAATGAACATCATGCTGTATTGAAGAAGACTTGAAACTAGAGATTGAGACCATAAACTCATGTTTACAATGTTTACTGAGGTAATAAATCAAGAGAGAAGTAGAGTCATTTTCTCATAGACTTCTATACAACCAGAGGAGTCGCCCCCTGGTGGACACTAGAGAGAATGCAGCTTTAACACGTGAAGCATCAGGAGGTTGTCTCCTGGTTCATTTGGGTTTCATTTCATCCATTACTGACCATTAGCTCTCCGGGTTAATCATGCTGTATTGAAGATACGTAAAGTGTTTCCATAATTAATTTAAAAATAAGCACAAATTCATTTTAGTTTTCAGTGCTTTAGCTGCAATATATCAGTAACGAGAAAAAAAAGAGACAGCATCACCTCTCAACAAAGGTTGAACCACCAAAACTGAACCGGACTCGACGTTCCAGGAGACGATGCATCTGTCACGGAACTTCTGTACTTCAGTAACGACACCGCCATCCTTATTTTAACCCCAAAAAACTATCTATTCCTACTAAACGTTGTCTAAAGCGGAACTAAGTAGTTTCCTGTGAAGACAGAAGTTTATTTTGAAAAGACTGTATTCATGTAACGAGCAGAAACTGACATATGTTGCTGAAAGTTTGGTAGGAAAACACACGAAGAGTAATAAGATGTCATTTGAACCGTATGATGCATCACGACGTCTCCTCACACTTGGTTTGGTTTGTAACGTGGCAGCGAGACGTTTCAGTTGAGCTGAAGGAGAAAAAGCTTTTAAAACGCTGAAGAATGCTGGACAGAAACTTTACCGACTGCTTCTGTAACCAGTAAAACCAGAGTCAGAGTCTGCAGGCTGAGCTCATTACAGAAGACTTTAGGGAGGCTCTGGGGGGGGGGGGGGGGCACACCAAACCTCCACTAAAAGAGAGTCTTGTCTTTACGGCGTCCTCCCCGGCGCTCGCTGCTCCGTCCAGATGGCGGCTCGTCTCTGCAGCAAAACAGAGACACAGCGAGGCGGCGTGACGCCGGAGCCAGAAGAACCAGGAGAACGTGAGCCGGAGCGACGGACCCTCACCCTGCACGCCGACGGCCTAATCCGCATCCACATCAAGGAGGGGGTGTGTGTGTGTGTGTGTGTGTGTGTGTGTGTGTGTGTGTGTGTGTGTGTGTGTGTGTGTGTGTGTGTGTGTGTGTGTGTGTGTGTGTGTGTGTGTGTGTGTGTGTGTGTGTGTGTGTGTGTGTGATAACTGCAGGAGGTCCAGGCTGTTTCTGCTGCTGCTGTTGTTTGTGTGCTAACAGCCCTCTGATGGCTACAGGATCACAGCCAGATCGGATCGGAGTGTGAAACAACAGCAGCCATTAAAGCTCAATACGAGCTGGGGGGGGGGGGGGTCTGTCTTTCTCTTTGTGTCTTCTGGGGAGTCACATTCATTTACATGCATGTCATCTATCCGGTCTTCTTCTTCTTACAGCAGTAACGTGATTTAATGAGAAATGAGCTCATCAGTTCAGCTCAGACGCGTCCACATGTTTCTGAGGACGAACGTGCATGAAAGACAGAGGACAGTGTCCCCGTGTCTGTCTTCTTTGTGTTTATGGTCAGCGTAATGAGGGATTAGACAATCCTGATTCATCAGACAAGAGAAGACGCCACACGAGAGACATGACAAGAGAGACACGACATGTTGCTCGTGTCCTGAGATAAAAATAATTCATATTCAGCAGAGCAGCAGGACAAACAACGACTAAATCGAGATAATCTCCACATTCATACTAATCTCATTTAAAGTTATACAACGTAGCTAAAATAAATCCATTTCACTACTCGTCACATTCAAACACAGTCCGTCCTGCTTTACTTCCATCAGCGTGCCAACAAGTTCAACTTCAGCTGAATTGACAGGATGTAAAAATATAAAAAATAAAGAGTTGAGTTGAAGTGACTTCATCAGCATCACAGACACAATCAGCCGGACTGGAGGCCAATTAGCAGCTTTCTTTTGGCGGCGTTATGAAGTCTGGCTTTCAGCACTTTGTGAGACTCTTCAAAGCAACATGACACAAAGAGGACAAAATGACCTGAGATCAAACTGCAGCGTAAACGGTTACTATGAACGAAGGAAGGAAAAAGAGCGACGACGACTACAGACGATGAAACGACGAGATCCGAAACCACAGCTGTAGTTACAGCGTGTCGCCAAAGGCGGCGCCACAGAGAACAAAACTAAGATCATGACTGATGGTTTGTTACGGCTGATAAACACAGTCCTGTTCTGCCCCATTTATCTGAGATAAAACCATAAATTGTATATAACAAGTGGACAAAGTCATCGTGATGTCATCGAGTCCGGCGATTTGTCCGTCGCTATCTCTGCTTTTTTGCAACCTGTGAACAGGAAGTGACCATATCTGGACTGAGGATGTTTACAATGTTTACTGAGGTAATAAATCAAGAGAGAAGTAGAGTCATTTTCTCATAGACTTCTATACAACCAGAGGAGTCGCCCCCTGGTGGACACTAGAGAGAATGCAGCTTTAACACGTGACGCATCGACTTTACTTTTTAGAACCTGGAGGTTGACGGAATGCCCAGAATGCACTGGGTGGAAGACACCATTTTGCCACATTGACAGTCAATTCC
The DNA here is from genome assembly GCF_910591455.1 of Pholis gunnellus. Taxonomy (NCBI): domain Eukaryota; kingdom Metazoa; phylum Chordata; class Actinopteri; order Perciformes; family Pholidae; genus Pholis; species Pholis gunnellus. The sequence continues at coordinate 962,364 of NC_136528.1, forward strand.
AGAGCGGTTAATTTCCAGATACGAGTGTCAGCATCTTGAAAGGAGAAAGTAAAGTAGATTTCTACAGTAGAATCAAGAAAATTACACTATTTGTAGCAAATCCTTAAAATAAGTTGATTTAATTCAAGAATTTGTTTTCAGATTCTGGCCTTCTTTGTTTGTTTTAAGAAAATAAGAGTTTAGGACGGAATGATGTGTGAACGATCCGTAGATAATCAGATGATGACAATCTACAGATGTGTTATTATTATTATTATTATTATTATAATTATTATTATAGTTTGTTCAGGTTTCCTTCCCTCCCGTCAGTTGCAGTTATGTTGTCGCCTAGAGTGACAAAGTGACGCAGTGAAGTGCTGCAGGGCTGCAGGTTTATTCTCTGCGTGTTCAGCGTGAAGCAGCAGAAGCAGCTCAGGTTGGATGTCGAGGTGAATTTAGGTTGTGGATTCTTGAATTCTCAGTAATAGTACAAACAGCCGAGGAAGCTGCTGCCTGCTGCAAAACTGAGAGGGAGGAGCTGAGATAAGAGAGATTTTTAGATGAGTTCAGGGACTCTGGGAGGGATTCTGGTTTGGCTTGGAGGGTGGGGGAGGAGGAGGAGGTTAAAAGCTTCATCTACAGTTCTACTCCTGCTCAGCATACAGCAATGAGGAGGGGGGGGAGACTCATAACAGAAATATGTAAAGATATTTTTAAAGAGCCTGACATTAAAATGATTTGAGGTTCACTGATGTTTTCACTGCTGTCAGAAGATAAAAATCAGCCAAAGATACAATTAGTTAGTGAACAGATACTTTGTTACCAAGTCTAAACCTAACTATGTAGTTTATAGTTAGGTTGAGACATCTAAACTACATAGTTAGGTTGAGACATCTAAACTACATAGTTAGGTTGAGTCAACTAAACTACTTAGTTAGGTTGAGTCAACTAAACTACTTAGTTAGGTTGAGTCAACTAAACTACTTTAGTTAGGTTGAGTCAACTAAACTACATAGTTAGGTTGAGTCAACTAAACTACTTTAGTTAGGTTGAGACATCTAAACTACTTAGTTAGGTTGAGTCAACTAAACTACTTAGTTGGGTTTATCGTTTCTTGTGAAAGCGTAAGTTCCGGGTAAGAGCTTGAGACTAACGAAATGACCCGCCCTACTCTGCCTCTGATTGGCTAGCGCTCGTTGTCTTTGTTGGTTGGATCGGTTAGATTTAAGAATGAGGAGTGATGTTCACGTGTAATCTGTAAAATGTAGTTTTTGTTGAGAAAAATTGTTAGATGTTTTCACATGAATATAAAATAGAAATTAGAGATGAATTATGAGCTGTTTTAACATTTTGTTTTTTTACCGTGGTACTGAAAGTCGTGTAATTTCACCAGTATGTTGAAGAAGGATCAGAGAAGAAGAAAAGCTGCTCAAGTAAAAAGCTACAGAATGTTTGGGATACATGCTTCATAACCCCATCTAAACACAGACTATTTCTGCATTATTTACATTTTTTTTCCATTAGTTTACTTTTAATATTGAAATTAAATATTGACAAACTGCTAAAGCAGAAATTCCAAAACACACTGATGTAAGTACACGATCATTTTAAACAACCAGAGTAACAGCAGCTTCAGCACAAAGATGTGGTCCACACACACACACACACGCTTATATCCACTCTGCATGCACGATTAACCCATCGACTCGCTCTCTCTGCTGCTTCAGTATCTGGTGGAGTCGACAGAGTACTTTGGAGCGAGCGGTGGAGAATAATGAGGTTATCACAGCATCGCTCTGCGCTTCATTACACCCTCAGCTCCACCGAAGATACTCCAACGATACGTGGATCGCTACACCCGGGACCCTGAGCCCGGGACCCTGAGCCCGGGACCCTGAGCCCCGGACCCTGAACCCCGGACCCTGAGCCCCGGACCCTGAGCCCCGGACCCTGAGCCCTGGTCTGGTGGAGAAGTCACTCATTCTCTCATAAACAGATCTGTTGTTTACAGTCCAGCTTAGCTCACTTTGGGCTTGTTGACATATTACACACACACACACACACACACACACACACACACACACACACACACACACACACACACACACACACACACACACACACACACACACACACACACACACACACAGTGTAGGAGCTGGAGGTATGAAGGCCTCGGTCCCACACGGAGCTATAACAACGTGTACTCGTGGATGTAGTTGCTGTTCTGAGAGCAGCAGAGAGGATCTTCATCACTCCGCTGCGTTCAAGGGCCGTCAACGAGCGTCGTCACGGTCTAAAAATGGACCGGAGGAGCAGCTCCGTGTGGAGAACATCCAAAACCATCAGGGACTCAAAGAACCCACCGGTCCACCGCGTTCACTTCACCTCATGAGACACGTCGGCTGAACGCAGAATAAACACACTGTGCTCTGATTTAACGGCAATAAACGGATAAAAAAAGAGGCCGAAATAACTACGTAATGAGGAGGATTTGTAAAAGTCTAAATTCATGTTTTCCACGTTATTTTGCACAAAACTTCTCACAGTTTTCATAATTTACATTCGATTTGGACACCACTCTAAAAGGTTAGCATCAATATTAGCATTCAGCTCGGAGCAGTTAGTGTGGCTCGTTTTTATCTTCCTAACTTCTGACTGATCCCAGATCGGTTTAACGCTAACGTCACGTATCTGAGGAGGTTCCACGTCACACACTGACATCGTGTCTCCGTGCAGAAGTCAGGACGCTAAAGACGGCGTAGCTTCTTCAACTCTGACTCTGAACTATAAAACCACAAACAGCCGAAGAGCGTCCTGAATGAATTCACTGTTCTTTCACCTTTTAGTCGGAGTCCATCAACTAAAAGGACCAATAGCACCAAAATACTCACCAAAGAACAGCTGAGTCATCAGTGGATTGAGCTGAGATCCGCTCAACACATCAGACGTGTTTGTGGTGGAAGAGAGTCTCTTTGAGGACACGTTGGTCTTCTTCCTTCAAGTCCTCTACATGCGTGTGTTTACTCTGAAATCTGATTTAATGACCTGATACGAGGACGTTTCATTCTGTACCTTTGTTCCTCTGTCACATCGTCCATCAACTGACATCTGAGAACAAAGCGTAGACCTGGTCTGAGCTCAGGGTCCAGGTCTCTCTGAGATGTAAATCGCTCTGAAGGACTTCATGTTCCTCTAAAGAAGAACAGCTTCTCTCCGCTCATCTCAATACGAAGAGAAAGACGAGGACAAAAGAGGCGACGCCTCCTGAGGATTAAACGCCTCCCCACCCCCCCCCCCCCCGAACCTCCTCTCAATGATCACCCATTCATATTCCTCTGCAGGAGTCACACACACACACACACACACACACACACACACACACACACACACACACACACACACACACACACACACACACACACACACACACACACACACACACACACACACACACACACACACACACACACACACAGGGTAAACACAGAACCCATTAGGACCAAAACACCTCCAACAACTCAAGTTAACGGCAACTTGTTTCAATCTTCTCACAAGAGAAGAAGAATCAAACGGAGGAGGAATACAAATTCTACGAGTCTTTGACATTTAAACTTCTAAATACAGAAAGAGAAGTTTTGAAGCCTCGACTTCGACATTTTGGCCGTCGCCATCTTGGTTTTTTCTGCAACCAGTGAACAGGAAGTGACCATATCTGGACTGAGGAGGAGTGACGTAGAGACACCGTATACGTCTCTGGTAGAGACCTGTCAATCACTGTGTAGCCCCGCCCCTAAAGCATCCCCTGCTTTATGGTCTGTGTGACTCTAAATGGACCATCATTTACTAAATGAACATCATGCTGTATTGAAGAAGACTTGAAACTAGAGATTGAGACCATAAACTCATGTTTACAATGTTTACTGAGGTAATAAATCAAGAGAGAAGTAGAGTCATTTTCTCATAGACTTCTATACAACCAGAGGAGTCGCCCCCTGGTGGACACTAGAGAGAATGCAGCTTTAACACGTGAAGCATCAGGAGGTTGTCTCCTGGTTCATTTGGGTTTCATTTCATCCATTACTGACCATTAGCTCTCCGGGTTAATGCACCACACAGATCACAGTCTGTCTCTCTATAAACAGCAGCCATGTCTCATCCAGGTGGAGATTTATTATTATATTATTTATTATTCCATCCTCGTTGTCGTGCAGCTTCCCTTCTTTGTAAAAACAGACACATTCCACATATGTGATATTTCTTCATGCAGGCCCTTGTTAGTGAAAACCTGTTTTCTGCCTCCAAAAACACAGCGAGTCTTTCATGCTCCACACAAACCGGAGCGCAGAGACAGAAACAGCAGGATCGTCGATAACAGGCGTCAAATGAGAGCCGGCCTCCCACCAGCAGCTCTGAGCTGAAGGCGGATCGTCGCTGCAGCAGCTCTGGAGGAGGACTCAGGAGGTCAGGCTTCATCCCTAAACCCTCAACCAAGACCTGAACACCTTCCACACACAGAGATGTGAGATGTGGAACACAGGTTCAGTCCGTCTGGTTCTCAGGTAAATCATGAATACAGTTAAGATTCAATGCAGCAGATTTATACTGTTCTATTGTTCTAAGTCATTCATGTTATCCACAGGGTGAATCCCAATGGTCAATAGACTACTACAATAGGACCACAAAGATGCAGAACCAGCACAGGGAGACTCAGAACAGACTTAAAGGGTTACAATGAGCAGCCAAATGGCTTCAGAGAGACACAACGTGGCTACAGAGAGACACAACGTGGCTACAGAGAGACACAACGTGGCTACAGAGAGACACAACGTGGCTACAGAGAGACACAACGTGGCTACAGAGAGACACAACGTGGCTACAGAGAGACACAACGTGGCTACAGAGAGACACAACATGGCTACAGAGAGACACAACGTGGCTACAAAGAGACTCAAACAGCTTCAAAAGAGATGCAAAACGTCCACTTAGTCCAAAACAGTTTCACCTGTAAAATGGGACCGAGACAGAAGTTCAACCCTAACAAATATGAGTTGTGAACGGAGGATTGTCATGAAACATCTCTCTTCATGTTTGACACAAAGAAACATTTCCTCCAGACAAACGTCATGTTTTCAAGTCCACCGGTGTTTAGAACCCATCACACGTTAACACAAAGAGAAAGCCGACATGACGCCACCACTCAGAGAGCAGAGGAAGCCTGAACCCAACCCACATGTGGGAATCGGGTTCGTTCTGATTCCTGAACCAGAATCACAATGTTTTCCTCCTCAGACATGAAGCAGAAAGCCGCTCTCTCTCTCCTTCTTTACACTATGTTGTCACTTTTCATGTGACCAACTGAAATCGTACTGAAGCTGAAATAATAAATAAAAAAACACAAGGACATCAAACCACTCAGAGCCACAAAGAAGCTTTTTCTCTTTTTATTTCAATCCTTGGCTTTTCTCCAGAGCGCCCGTCGTTCTCTCAAATGTCAACCGGTCTTAAAAAACACACACAAAAATAAAGCTCTTTACACAAACTCATGATTGAATAGATGACAATAAAACTCCCATCAGAGGACATTTTAACGACAGACGGTGACTCAAAATGGAACATGTATAAATGTGCCATAAAGCAGAATCAGACTCGCTTGTTATCGCTCAATAAGCATAAATCTGACAAACAGCTCTCAGCAGCACAAAGACGCAAACTGAAATCAATCAGAGCTTCAGACGGATTATTAGTCTGCAGAGTCTGTGCGGTCTGGATCTGGTTCAGGAAGAGACCAGCTACACACATCTGGATCCTCACACGAGAGGATCAGAGAACGTATTCAATTTCAGATGAATACGATACAAAGAAGCAGAGAAGAATGTTTTACTGCAGATTAAAGGAAGTGAGGAAATAAGTCCCTGGTTCTGGAAGTATTTCATCACATTGTATTTTCATTTTTTTTATTATAAAAACGTTATACTCAGACATCTTCTTTAGGGACACAAAGAAAAGTTAGCAACGGATAAAAACAAGCTAGCTTCTGTAGTTCCTAGCGCAAACAGTCTTCCTCTTAAAGGGACAGTACAGACCTCCTGTCCTCACCAAGCTGGAGATTCTCATGTAAACACTTGATGGATGTTCTCACGTCATCTTCTAAGACGAAGCTACTCAGCAGCTAACAGCAGACACACTCAGTTAGAGACTAGCTGGTGAACACAGTGGAGCGTTTAGCAGCTAAAGAGACAGATGTTCGTCTCAGGAGGTGGTGGAAACCAAAAGCAGAGCTAAAAGAGAGAGAACGCTGGATTTACATTCATCAGGTGGACAAAAGAAACTCAAAACAGCTACAGAGAGACACAAAACGGCTACAGAGAGACACAAAACGGCTACAGAGACACTCAAAACAGCTACAGAGAGACACAAAACGGCTACAGAGACACTCAAAACAGCTACAGAGACACTCAAAACAGCTACAGAGACACTCAAAACGGCTACAGACACTCAAAACGGCTACAGAGACACTCAAAACAGCTACAGAGACACAAAACGGCTACAGACACTCAAAACGGCTACAGAGAGACACAAAACGGCTACAGACACTCAAAACAGCTACAGAGAGACACAAAACGGCTACAGAGACACTCAAAACAGCTACAGAGACACTCAAAACGGCTACAGAGACACAAAACGGCTACAGACACTCAAAACGGCTACAGAGACACTCAAAACAGCTACAGAGACACAAAACGGCTACAGACACTCAAAACGGCTACAGAGAGACACAAAACGGCTACAGAGAGACACAAAACGGCTACAGAGAGACACAAAACAGCTACAAAGAGACAGCTCCCAAGTTTTTGTGTCTCAGATTTCTGTTCCACCTGTAAAATGCTACGGAGACACAAAGACTTCAGACGATGCGTTGCTGGTGGTTTTGTTGCTGTAGTTGGTAGTTGACCTGCTGACGTTTGTCGAGGTTTCCTCTTGTACAAAACAAACACTAAAGTCTAAACGGAGGATTGTCATGAAAAATCATTTTTCATGTTTGACAGAAAGAAACATTTCCTCCAGACAAACCTCCACGAGTCTAACCTGTTGTGTTGCGGGTCAAAGTGACCCGTTAGAAAGTTTGAACATCTAGAACAGATATTTGAAAGTACTTCTTCTGCTTGCTTAATTAGTGTAATCAAAAAAAGAAAATGGTTCATGTGATGTGATGTCATATGAGCGAGCGGGTCGATGTGACCCTGAACAGCAGACGTCTCGTCTCTATTTATCTACATCACCACATGTAGAAAGAAACATGTTATGGCAGACTGATGCAATCTACATCTGGGTTTTTCCAATGTACCTAAAATATAGTTTGAACATGTATTTAGTATATGTATATAAACGAGTGCGTTATCCTGATTGAGCTACGATCTATGGAGGGGAATAACTCACTCAATACTGATGGAATCGTTAGTAATGTGCTGGTGATGAGGTACAAACTATATTTATTAGGATGTTTTGGTTTCTGACAACTTTAGGATGATTGAACATCATTGCTGTACCTAAGAAACGAACACAACATGAGGGTTCAAGCATCACACAGAAACACGACACGGCGTCCTTAAACACCACTCCACAGGAAGCGTCATGTCGCTCTGGAACAGCTGGACGCCAACAAGTGAAGCTCAAAGGTGACGATACGTCAGACGACTCCACTCGCTGCCCCGAGAGCTTAAAAGGCTGAAGAGGAAATCAGTCTGTATTGATTTTATTTTTAAATATTGTGCTGCAGAGGAAGAACAAAAACCTTTAACAGCAGCGAGACGAGGACGTCACGGTCGGACCTTCTGGCTACAGAGTCCATTAAAGACAGAAGCCTCCGTGTGTGTGTGTGTGTGTGTGTGTGTGTGTGTGTGTGTGTGTGTGTGTGTGTGTGTGTGTGTGTGTGTGTGTGTGTGTGTGTGTGTGTGTGTGTGTGTGTGTGTGTGTGTGTGTGTGTGTGTGTGTGTGTGTGTGTGTGTGTGTGTGTGTGTGTGTGTGTGTGTGTGTGTGTGTGTGTGTGTGTGTGTGTGTGTGTGTGTGTGTGTGTGGACGCCCGGCCGGCTAATGTCCCTTCTGCTCGGTCAAACACCTTATTTATCTCTCATTGTGTGTGGCCACGGGCCGTAAATAAATCTGTAATCACCCACACAGCCATCAGGTGGGGTTAATGGAGGAACCATTAGCACGAAGGGGAAAGCAGAGGAGGAGGAGGAGGAGGAGGAGGAGGAGGAGGAGGAGGAGGAGGAGGAGGAGGAGGAGGCAGCCATGGGCATAATCAGCAGATAATAGTTCTTAATTCAGGTTATTATCAGTCTGTCTGCCGCCCTGCTGCTTAAAAACAGGCTCGTATGAAGTAAAGGAAGATATTCTGCAATAAAAAGAAAGGTCAAAATGTTGTTTTCGTGTTTCTTATTGTCAACAAATCCATTAACAGCAAACAGGAAACAGCAGGAAATCGTGCATTTGTTTGGGGACTATTTTCAGCGGCGGATGAATCCACGTGTGGCGCTGCAGTGATTGTTTGCAGCAGCAGGACGGTGAACGCGGGACGCAGTCAGAACTTTTGTGTCTGATTAAAAGAGGAAGAAGAATGAAATGCTGTTTCTGGAGGAGAGAGAGAAGAAGAAGAGGAAGAGCTGCAGAGCACTCAGCAGAGCTGTAGCGCTCATATTATACCGCTCTGAAATATTGATCAGCCAGATTCTAATGGTTAGGTCCACTTTACTGTAGTGCAGACAATAGAGCAGGAAGCTCATTAAAGACCAGAGCACAGAGTTAAAACCCTGCAGGAGGAGGAGGAGCTTAGCTTAGCACAATGACTGGAAACCGAGGGGAACAGCTAGCCTGGCTCTGTCCTGAGAATGAAATAATAACTTGTATCAAACAAACAAAATGCAACGTCTTTATTATTTGTTTGAGCTCCAACTACGTACAAAAAACACAATTCATATTATTTTCATATATATAAACTCATCTGAAGTCTGATTCAAATGTTCCAACAATCTCCATCTCTGGTGAAACAGACTAATTATGAAACATGAATAACAGAAGTTTACTCACTGAGGTGTTCCCGTTCATTCGTTCTGCTTTTAGGCTTTCTACACATCGAGCATTCACAGGAAGCAGCGACATGAATATTATGTTTGACTCCTGAATGTCTGAACGACGACCTCGTCTTCTTTGAATCCACTAATACTGTAAAATAACAGCACATTGCTGCTAACACGCAGCACCTCGGGGATTACTTTGATGTTTTATGAGCTTTTCACCACCAACACACCTCATTACGCAAAGTACATTCTATTCTTTTATATATTGTCTTTTCTGACAGGATTTAGTAAATAAGAACATCTTGAGTTAATTACAAACCTCACATGTTCCACAAACAACCTCGAGGAACTGAAACGAGTAAACTTACATTTCTGCATCAGTGGACAGAAACCAGCGTGAGTTCTGTTTCAGCTTCTGATCGAAACGTACAAGCTGATGAAAATAATGCACAACACAGCAGCATATTGTTTCAGAAGGTGAAGTATATGCATCGCCTTAAAAACGACAGGAACTAGAGTATTCATTCATCACACAGCCAAAATTCAAATTTCCCACAATGCATCTTGATACTGTCCTTTCATTAAAGTCCAACCTGCAGGTTTGCAACAAAGACTGAGTTTGAAATGAACCCCTTCACCAATGACATCTTTAGACCGTAGTAGTACTTCTTCTAGTTGTTGTACTACTAGTGTACTACTGTGGTAGTACTGTGGTAGTACTGTGGTAGTACTGTGGTAGTACTCCACATGAAAGCTTATCTTCAGGTGTAAAATCTGAGGCGCTCCTTTAACGGCGACTCACCAGGAAGTGCAATCGCACACTTGAGAGATTTTTCCGCAGAACGGAATTTCTCATTTCCTAAATCTGATTTCACGCTTCCTGGCCGGGTTAAGTGTGGAGTCATCCGGAGGTGAAGCTTCTCGGTGGCTCACCTGACTAAGTGATGAATATTTAAACGCTGCTCCCTCCTGCTCGGAGGAAGAGGGTTCTAAACCGTCGGGCGGAGACGTCGGAGCGACAGGAAGCAGCAGAGTGTCAAAGAAGTAGCAGCTGTTCCAGCGCCGGTGTGTTCGTGGCGACGCTCCTTTAGGATTCTGGTTTCATGGAGATGTTAGTTTAGGATGGATCACATGCTTCTTGCTATTCAAGAACAAAACATCTTTCTTTTGTATTTAAAGCTGCTCTCAGAGAATTATCAGCTGACTCAGCAGTTCTCCTCGGCTCTCTGAGCTTCCTAGTTTTGGGGGTTTTGCAGGATATTTCCCGTCTGGTTCAACTGTTTCCAGGAAACAGCACACAGTTACATGAAATGAACGCGTGTGCAGGTTTCTAAAAGTCTCGTATCGACTCTTTTCCCTTCGTCAGACGAGTCGGCCTGTTCGTAAAAGACAAACACATGGACACACGGCACGCAGCCGTTAAATGATGAAGGACAGAACAAAGACGACAAACACAACACTAACTTTCTTTCACTAAACAAACATGGAGACAGTGAGCAGCATCTCGTGCGGAGGATCAGGAATCACATCAGAGAGCATCAGTCTGAGCGATGGAGACGTTCCACATGATCCAAGAAGAGTTCACGTCTCTTAAAACACCGATAATCAGAGAGACACATTCCAACAGAGACGTCTGGTTTACATCTCTGAGAGCTTCCTCTCGTGGCTCGTTTCAAGGTTGGATTCAGTAAAGTTACCCAACAAACAAACCTCAGTCCAATAGAACGTCAACACCACGAATACCGGATAAGGTGCCAAAAGCTCTTCAGTTCAAGGTGCTGCCAAGTAGAGAATAAACAAGTCGCACTTCTAGAACACGTCCGAAACAAAAGGGCCGACATGTTGTAGTTGTATAATGTATATGGAGCGATGTATGGATGGTGGATTTTGAACACAGTTTGAACGCTGCTTGGACGGAGACGGACGAACTCAAGGCCGAGACGACAAAGAAAGCTCCAGAACAGAGGTCAACAATGAGGTCAACGAGGTCAACAATGAGGTCAACAATGAGGTCAACAATGAGGTCAACAATGAGGTCAACAATGAGGTCAACAATGAGGTCAACAATGAGGTCAACGATGAGGTCAACAACGAGGTCAACGATGAGGTCAACAATGAGGTCAACAATGAGGTCAACGATGAGGTCAACAACGAGGTCAACGATGAGGTCAACAATGAGGTCAACGATGAGGTCAACAATGAGGTCAACAATGAGCCCCGGTCGTCTCGTTTCCATCACTGAAGCCGATCGATACCTGTGAATACCACAGACTCATTGGTCCCCCGAGAGAAGGCTCCAGTCCAGCAGAGACTAGCGGCTGAAGAGAAGTTAGCAGCTCGAGAGAATCCTTCACTTCCTTCGGGAGGTGGTGGAGACCAAACGCAGAGCAAAACAGAGAGAATGTTGATTCTATTGATCCGGTGACAGGAACACAAAGACTTCTGATGATCTCTGCTGGACGAGGAAACACATCAAGACGAGTTCACCTCTTCGGCTCAGACGGGGACGGCGGGTTTGGTTGTATTGTATCGAGTATTTGAATGTCTTGAAATGAAGAATAAGTGAAAGAACGTGAGCTGATGTTTGGACCGTTTCACAGAGTGAGCGAGGCCTTTAAATCGAACCTTTGTTGTTGGAAGCAGACCTTTACTTCCTGTCTTAGCTGCACGTTAGCGCTGAGCTAAACCCTGAGACGCGTCACTGTGAACTCGTGTTCACTATAAATATCACTGAGCTGTAAACCTTTAAGATCTCCTGATCTGAGGACAGCTGTGGTCACAGGAGGAGCATCACCCAGAACAATAATTCATTCATAATAACTAATCACAGACGCAGCGCACGGATCGGTTTACAGCGACACATTCACACTGAAACGTCTTCCAGAAGATCAGGAGGGACCAGCCCTCTTCATCCATTCACCCTCTTCATCCATCCACCCTCTTCATCCATTCACCCTCTTCATCCATCCACCCCTCTTCATCCATTCACCCCTCTTCATCCATTCACCCTCTTCATCCATCCACCCCTCTTCATCCATTCACCCTCTTCATCCATCCACTCCTCTTCATCCATTCACCCTCTTCATCCATCCACCCCTCTTCATCCATTCACCCTCTTCATCCATCCACCCTCTTCATCCATCCACCCTCTTCATCCATCCACTCCTCTTCATCCATCCACCCCTCTTCATCCATCCACCCCCCTGAAGACACTCATTCAGTCATGAACTCCTCTGATCATGTGCAGCACGTGTTATTATATTTCATATTTATACACTAACTCCACATGTAGCTGCTCTCAGGTCTCACAAGAGGTTCAATCAAAACGCCTCATGAAGGAATTACATAAATCAATATGTGACAGAATTATTGTGTGGAGTGAATTGTTATTTACATTTCAAATAATCAGTGTGTGTGTGTGTGTGTGTGTGTGTGTGTGTGTGTGTGTGTGTGTGTGTGTGTGTGTGTGTGTGTGTGTGTGTGTGTGTAAGGCTCAGATATGTAGCTCAGTTAGACCAAACACTGGGGTCACATGGAGCTGGGTTACACACACACACACACACACACACACACACACACACACACGGACACGCACACACGGACACACACACACTCTTCTATATAATCCAGCAGCAGCAGAGCAACAGTACTGCTCTCTGAGTATTACACAGTAAATGTCCCTCACCTGTTCCTGTAGTTGTGCAGGTTGGTACTTCCACTGTTTGTTCCTCCAGAGTGTTAATCCAGAGAGCTCGTAAAAACATTCACAAATCCACCCAGAGACACGGACACGGCTGTGCACGAGCCTCCAATCCACAAGGTGTGTGTGTGTGTGTGTGTGTGTGTGTGTGCGTGTGCGCTCCGTTCTGAAACACACGCGCGCAGAGGAGAAGGAGAGAAGGAGAGAAGGAGAGAAGGAGCCAGGTGTCCACACGGTGAAGAGAGGCTGCAGAGCTCCGGAGGAAGAGGCCGGGTCCGTGAACAGTTCACCCCGAGGACAGTGCACCGTGGCCGGGCTGGAGGAGTCAGGTTTAAGCCCGGTGTCGGTGCTGTCTTCTGTTGTCGGTGTTTCCGTTATGAGGAGAAAGAGACTCTCTTCTGTCTCCGCTCAGCTCCTCGTGAAGAATGAGGCTTAGTGCAGCAGAGCTACCCCCCCACCGACAGGGTAAGCCCCGCCCCCACACAGGGCTCAGCCAATAGCAGCCTCTCTCTCTCTCTCTCTCTCTTTCTCTCTCTCTCTCTCTCTCTCTCTCTCTCTCTAATAAAATAACAGTCAACGACAATACGTTTCAACTTAAATACAATAAAAATACTAATAAAAAATGTTACAACTTACATACAGAACGTGAATACAGTGTTTCAACTTCAATATAATGCAATAACAATACAATATAATACAATATATACACCTTAAATACAATGAAATGAGTAATTAATGAAATAACAATAGAATAAAACCATTCTTAGTCAAAGGCCTGGCTACGTTTGAAGTTTACTTTTAAATATTTCAACACTTCCTGCAGCTCTCAGGTCCTCAGGCTGATCCTCAGGTTTACGTTCTTTGGATCAATAAGAGACCAGAACCAGAGGACCTGGACGTCCAGACCAGTTCATTCACTGTCAGACCAGAACCAGAGAGCTGGACTGGACTGATAACTGTAGGAACAATGAATGAAAACAGTTTTCAGA